>NC_085865.1:34584192-34811692 GCF_034702125.1 Engraulis encrasicolus | reverse complement strand
AAAAGAGCGCATGATTTATTAGCAAGTTAGTTGTTTGATAAAGCTAAACGCTGTTTTGTCTGGGTAGTGTACCGCTGCCTTGTAAACAGCCCCCTCTCTGCACTGCTCCACGCAGGGCCGCTGACAGCTTTTGCTGGGCCCAAGACAAAGTCATCTGAAAGGGCCCCCTTATCCAATACATGCAATGCAATGGGAACCCAATTCTGGGCCCCATATTTCCCTGGGCCCGGGACAACATACCCCTTTGTCCCCCCCTGTCGGCGGGCCGGGCTCCACGGCTACTGCCAATGCTGCTACTGCTGCTACTGCTGGGGATGGCTGGCTGGCTGGCACGGCTGAACGGTAATGGAGCAGCCGCGTCCCAGAAAGAGATAGATAAAAGACACAATGGAGACTCGTTTTGAAAAGAGAGGGCTAAAAAAAAGGGGGGGTGGTGATGGGGGGGGAGGGGGTGGCGTTGGACGTGTGGCTGTGTGGTTGGTTTGGGGGTGAGGGTATTGAGCAACAGGAATAGTGGTGAAAGAAGTAGTGACACCTTCAGGACTGTGTGTGTGTGTGTGTGTCTGTGTGTGTGTGTGTGTGTCTGTGTCTGTGTGTGTGTGTGTGTGTGTGTGTGTGTGTGTGTGTGTGTGTGTGTGTGTGTCTGTGTGTGTGTGTGTGTGTGTGTGTGTGTGTGTGTGTGTGTGTGTGTGTCTGTGTGTGTGAGAGATATTTATGGAAGTTTGACAAGTTTCAGCATGCTGCTAGACATTGCAATGTTTGCAATTTTTGAAAGCTAAAATTAATTCAAAGTGTGTGTCTGTTCGTTTGTGTTTTCATGTGTGCATGAGAGAGAATATATCTAAAGGGCGTATTTATTGCATTCAATGTTCAAATCGTATATAGTGGTGAAACATTACATTGTGAAACAGATTTGAATGCAAGCAAGCCAGTGCATGCTCAAACCTACCCCTTCTTTTCAAACATGCACACGCACAAACGCGCACACGCACACACGCGCACACACACACACACACACACACACACACACACACACACACACACACACACACACACACACACACACACACACACACACACACACACACACACACACACACACACACACACACACACACACACACATTCGTCCTCCCTCCCATGTTAAAGCCCATCTCCGTGGCATTTGCACACTTGTTGGCTGATAAGCTGGCAGGCAGATGAATGGTTTTCTGCTTTCCTCTCGGCACTGTTCTGCCTGGCTCTCCGCTACGCTTCTCTCACCTCTGCTCCTCCGCTATCAGCACCTGTTTGTCCGTCTCGTCTCCTCTCGTCTCGTCTCCTCTCGTCTTGTCTCGTCTCACCAATGCATGCGAGGAGCGCTGGTCCTGGCCGGCCCGTCTCCGTCTGTCTCTGTCTTGCGTCCCCCTGCGAGCTGCGAGATTATTGATTCCGTATAAAATGGCCATTAGAGGAGGCCATTAGGGCCCCATGTCTCAGCCTGCCTGTCCAGACACACACACACACACGCATGCACACACGCACACACACACACACACACACACGCACACACACACACACACACACACACACACACACACACACACACACACACACACACACACACATACACACACACACACAAACACACTCACGCACATAAACTCAGTCTCCCTCATTTTACCAGCTCATCCCTCGCTTTTGTGTCCTGTCAGTGACTTGGAGGGGGGGGGGCGGTTAGGGAATCGAGCTTTAGATCCATCACTGACGGGACCCTTTACAGGAGTCCGATGAGTAAACGGATCACTCTCTCTCTCTCTCTCTCTCTCTCTCTCTCTCTCTCTCTCTCTCTCTCTCTCTCTCTCTCTCTCTCCATCTCTTCCTACTCTCTCCATCTCTCTGCTCACTCGTTCATTTTCTCTCACTGTAGATATTGAGCGCCGCACTTCACAGACAGATGGTGTGTCACTGTATGCAATACGGCCCCCCACTCCCCACTGCCCCCCCTACCCCCCCTTCGTTGGTCTCAGCAGGGGGGCCCGGGAGACACCGTGGCCTGGGAGAGTTTTTCTTGCGTGTGACGGGCCGGGCCACAACGTATTGATCCTCGCGGGCGCTTTATAAAAGAGCCCTCCCCACCCGACCCATGCATTTCCTCTTCCACCTCAACCTCCTCCTCCACTCCAGTGTAGTAGAGTAGAGTAGTGCGCCTTCAGATCACAGGGCAAGAGGTTAAATGAACACACTGGGAACACAGCGTGCGCGCTGGTTGACCTTTAAATAAAAGGTTCTTCAAACATCATCTAAAAATACGCCATACATTTTGCAGTGTCAATTTAACACTTCTAGTATACATTAGGTTAGATTTTTACCCTCTTGTAGTTGGTCTTACTCTCTAAGCTTTGAATAAACACTACTAAATGAACTGTGTATACATTGTATATCTTGTTGTACGTGTTTCATCAAGTTTTATGTTGTTTAATTTGATGCTTTTAATATTAATGGAAATCATTGGACAGATGCTATATATATCACAATTAAAATATTATTTATTTTAAATTCTAAGCATTGGTCAGAATGACAGTGGACACACATGCTTTATAGAGGCCGTGTGAGAGTGTGCCTTGTGTGAGAGTGTGCCAGTGAAGCTGAGGTAATCAGCCTGTCTGTGCCTTTCTGCCCATGCTGTCCAGGCAGTGAGTCAGCAACAGCCACTGGCCAGCTCAGAGGGATGCCCGCAAGGGGTCACTACAGGGTAGGGTAGCCACAGGGCAAGGTGGCTAGATGGCCCCTTTACACACTGGACAGATAGATGGCCATCCACTTTTCACTTTTCACTCTCAGCACACCGGACAGAGATGGAGGGTGAGTTCAGTTGAGTTGAGTTTTCGAACACCTGTCACACACACGTACGTGCACACATACACATACAAATAAAGAGAATGAAATGCATGCATGCTCAAGCACAGACACACGCACACAAGCGTGCACACACACACACACACACACACACACACACACACACACACACACACACACACACACACACACACACACACACACACACACACACACACACACACACACACACACACACACACACACACACCTCTGCCGTATGCACCCTGGTCTCTGGCACACAGAGGGATTTTTGGGGTTTTGTGGGCTGCGTGTGGAGTGGAGTGTGAGTCATGAAAGTGTGTGTGTAGAGGGGTGACAGGGTGACTGAGGCGGCTCCCCTTTGTGCCATGAAGAGGAATCAGGGATGAGGCGCCTTTTGAGGATCCCCCTGCACCCCACTCTCCACACCCTCCTTCTCTCTCTCTCCCTCCCTCCCTCCCTCCCTCTCTCCCTCTCCCCCCACCTCTGCCTCTCCCGTCCTCTCTTCTCCCATGCCACCTGCCTCCGCAGTCTTTTACCCTCTCCCTCCCTAACCCTACCTCTCTCTCTCTCTCTCTCTCTCTCTCTCTCTCTCTCTCTCTCTGCCCTTCTCTCTCACTCGCTCTTTCTCAATCTCTCTCCTTCCACCTGTCTGCATACTCTTCCTTCACCCTTTCTTCTTCCTTCTCACTTTCACCCCCTCTCTTTACCTCTCTCTCTGTCTCGCAACTCTCTCTCCCTCTCTCTCTCTCTCTCCCCCTCTTCTCTTATTCCCCTCGTCCCGGCAGCCTTCTTCTTCCTCCTCCTGTCACAACTCGTCTCCGGCCCTCTCTCTGTTGCCTCCTCTCTCTTTCGGCATGTATGATGCAAGTCAAACCTCTTCCTTTCCTCTCTGACACTGAGGAGTCCACACAATCGCTCTCTTCTTTCTTTCTCTCACTCTTTCTCTCTCCTTCTCTCTCTCTCTCTTTTCTTTCGCTCCCTCTCTCCATCGCTCTTGCCATCTCTGGCGTCCCTCATTGCTTATTTCACTCGCTGGCTCCACGGTGCATACATATGCACAAATACATACGCACTCAATCACACACTCATGAATCAGGTTCTGATATGCATGAGCACAGCGACACACAGAAAACACACGCACGCACTCGCGCGCAGACACACACACACAAACACACACACACACACGCACACACAGCAGACTGACTGGAAGTCTCACTCAGTCTTTCTTCCTTGCATATCATCCAGTGACCTTTCAACTCCCTCTTTCTCTATTCTACCTCTCTTCTCTCTTCCTTCACAAGTCTGTATGGCCTGTCCTTCTCTCTCTTTTTTCTCTTGCTCTGCCTCTCTATCTCCTTTCTTCTCTCTCTCTCGTCTCTCGCAGTCTCTGTAACGCCTGTCTTCTCTCTTTCTCTCTCTCTATCCCCCCCCCCTCTCTTCTCAGTCTGCGCATGGCCTGTCCTCTGTCTCTTTCTTCTCTCTGTTTTCGTCTCCATATTTCAGCCCTCCCCTCCCCTCCCCTCCCCTCTCCCCTCAGGCAGTCAGGGTCTCCCCACCCCTGGCTTAGCAGAGGAAAGTAATATTTGGACTTCTTTCCCCTCTCAGGATATTGTGTCTGTCTGTCTGTCTGTCTGTCTGTCTGTCTGTCTGTCTGTCTGTCTGCAGTAAGCAGCCTGGCAGAGCACGAGCACGCACACACACGCACACACACACACACACACACACACACACACACACACACACACACACACACACACACACACACACACACACACACACACACACACACACACACACACACACTCAAGTATGCAAAAACGTGCACGCACACACACACACACACACACACACACACACACACACACACACACACACGCATGCAAAAACACACACACACACACACACACACACACACACACACACACACACACACACACACACACACACACACACACACACACACATGCAAACAATCTTCTGAAGTCTCACATGCATATGCACTTGTGTAAAATGCTCAATTCTTTGCCACATCTGGTCTGACTCTTCACAAAGCCACCAGTGTTTGTGTGTGTGTGCGTGTGTGTGTGTGTGTGTGTGTGTGTGTGTGTGTGTGTGTGTGTGTGTGTGTGTGTGTGTGTGTGTGTGTGTGTGTGTGTGTGTGTGTGTGTGTGTGTGTGTGCGTTTGCATCGCTTTGACCCTGTAGTTCTTCATTTTCTATGGTTATTGTGTCTTTTATTGTATTACTTGGGAGAATACACAAAGCATGTTCACAAAACTGACACAAGGAATTTTTAAATCTGATTTAGGATACTTTGGGGGATTGTGTGACTTTCAGAGAGATAGACAGAGAGAGAGAGAGAGAGAGAGAGAGAGAGAGAGAGAGAGAGAGAGAGAGAGAGAGAGAGATATTGTATGTAAAATAAAGAAAATAGAAGAGGCAGATTTCACTGGAAGGGGTCATGAAGAGGCGGATTTAGCTGGGAAGGGAGAGAGCGACAGAGAGAGAGAGAAAGGGAGAGAGAGACAGAGACAGAGTGAGTTAGTGAAAGAGAGGAGGATTGAGTCTCCACAGACTGATATTAGCGTCCAGGTTGAAATAGCAAAGCCCTGGTGTTTGAGTCGGTTTTGATGGAACTTTTGATTTCCCCCCTCCCCTCCACCCCTGCAAACCTTAACCACCGCCCTCCCTCCCTCTCCATTCCACCCCACCTCACCCTCCTCACGCCCCTCTAAGCCTTAGATTGGAAGTTGCCACGGCAGCACAACTGTCAGCACATGTCACGGTGGGGCAGGGGCCCGAGATGATGGCGAGTGACAGGGTTTTATTTGAAATCCCGCTCAGATTGGACACCGAGACTCCCAAGCCCGCTTTACGCCTGCCACTGCCACAACCGCAGCGGCAGAGGGAGAGATGGGGGGGTGGGGCAGGGGGGTGGAGGGGGAGAAAGACAGAAGGGGAGAGGGGGGGTTAGAAAAGGAGAGATGACAAAATCCTGATAGTCTGTAATGGTCATGGATGAATGGATGTGCAGAATGCATAGAAGGTGAAGGTGGGGAAGAATTCCAAGGAAGAGGAGAAACAAGAAAGGAATGTTCAGAGAGAAGGGACAAAAGGAAAAAAATACAGAAAGTGTAAGGTACACTATTCAGAGAGACATAAATTACCAAATTCTATAAATTATCAAATGCAATTTATTGTTCTTCAATCCTTAAGGCTTCTTGGTTTGGAATTTTCTTTTGAAAGTAATTCTTCTTCCAGATCTTAACTTTGCTCCTGAAGTTCCCTTTGTGTGGCAGCATAATAATTTTCTGCACTGACAACTCAAGGCCATATCTTTGTGACAGACATTAATACCCGTTTAAATTCATAAATGTTTGTTATGTTTGGAATAAGACTTTACATTTATGTACTGTCCCCTCAATTCCCTTACAACGTGATCCTCTCTTCCTTCAAGCTCATTGAGCACGTCGCCGTCATGTGGTGATGTGAAGTATTACATTGGATATGTAGTCTGTTGAGAGGACGGAGGAGAGAATGAAGATATTGGTAACTCGCATGCCTGAAAGAAGAAAATAATAAATGTATTATGTTTGGAAAAAGAAGCAGTGTCCCAAAAGTGTGTGTGTGTGTGTCTGTGTGTGTCTGTGTGTCTCTGTGTCTCTGTGTGTGTCTGTGTGTGTCTGTGTGTCTATGTGTCTGTGTGCATGCTTGGGTGCGTGCCTGGGTGCGTGCGTGCGTGTATCGGTTAAATGTGAGAATCATGTGTTTGCTCACTTGCGGTTTGTTTCTTTGTCTTTATCTTTTACAGCATATCAACAATGATCACATCCACGGGGAGAAGAAGGAGTTTGTGTGCCGCTGGGACGAGTGCTCGCGGGAGCAGAAACCCTTCAAGGCCCAGTACATGCTGGTGGTGCACATGAGACGACACACAGGAGAGAAACCTCACAAATGCACCGTGAGTACAACACACACAAACACACACACACACACACACACACACACACACACACACACACACACACACACACACACACACACACACACACACACACACACACACACACACACACACACACACACACAAACACACACATTTAATTCTAAATTGTGAAAAGGGTTAACATGATATTTTCAAAGCTGAATTAAGTTTTATTTAGAATTAAATGGACTTCATGCTAAATTAAATGTCTCGTTTAAACGTACTGTACACTGTAACTACACTTACAAAACAGATATGAATGTTGCCTTTGTGTTTGTGTGCAGTTCGAAGGCTGCTCTAAAGCCTACTCCCGGCTGGAGAACCTGAAGACCCATCTGCGCTCCCACACGGGAGAGAAGCCGTACGTGTGTGAACACGAGGGCTGCAACAAGGCCTTCTCAAACGCCTCCGACCGCGCCAAACACCAAAACAGAACACACTCCAATGAGGTAAGCACACTTACGCACACACGCAAGCACACACACACACACACACACACACACACACACACACACACACACACACACACACACACACACACACACACACACACACAAACGCCCACACACACTCTCCAAATCCAAATGATTTAAGCTTTTAATGTACAAATATTTCCGTCACAGAATATTTGGTTAATTTTAACTCCCAAAGTGCAATTGTAACGTGTCAGTTCTTGGGGAGTGTTTCATATGAGTATTTTGCATTTTCTATTTTTTTCCATGTCAGCTTTGTCTTTAACTGTTCTTTAACACTGGTCCTTAAGCTGTGTGACTTTTCCAGTTGCTACTGTATAATAAAAGCTCCCACCTTCACACAGAAAACGTACGTGTGCAGCACCACTAAACAATAACATGCTGTGTCTCTACCATTTCCCACCATCACACAGAAACCGTACGTGTGCAAGATCCCCGGCTGCACCAAGCGCTACACGGACCCCAGCTCGCTGCGGAAGCACGTCAAGACGGTGCACGGCCCCGAGGCCCATGTGACCAAAAAACAGCGCGGAGACACCTACCCCCGGCCCCCGCCCCCACCACCCCGCGAGCCGGGCAGCAACGGACAGGGCCGCTCGCCGGGTCACCAACTGCCCCTGGGAGGGTTCACAGACCAAAGGGACTACAACAACCACCATGCTACCTCCAAACAGGACGAGTGCCTGCAGGTCAAGTCCATCAAGGCAGAGAAGCCAATGGTGAGTCCCATTTCCTGCAAGGCTGATGGTATTCTGGTACCTGATTTCAGGCTTGGTTCCTGATTTCAGGATTGACAATTTGTTTTGCAAAATTAGAAAATTATATAGCCATTACTTTTTTCTTATTTCAAAAAGTGATGTGTGTGTAAGGGTGCAGGCTCAGGATTTTCTTCTACTATCAGGCCCTCCTTTCCGCTACTGGACTGGAGTCTTCAAAGTCTTCAAAGCTCCAAAGCATAAAAAAGTTTTTAATAACCACTGATTCAGGTTCAACATAGGTGTACGAAACAACTATGAACTAGCTGAGGAAATTAGGCCCCTAAACTATTTTTATTATGAGAACGCAAAGAGTTGCCTTGTACAGTCCTTTATAATCAACTTTCACATAGATGAACTGTGTGACCCCTCTTGATTTTTTTATTGGCTTCAGTGGATTCCAGAGACTACCACAAAATTGACAAAAGTACAAAGTAACATATAGCAAATACTTCAATGTACATAAAGCTTTTTATCCTAATTCATAGAAAATATGCTAGAAAAATCCATTGTGTAATTTTAAGCAGAACACACAGTATATTTCTGTTAAATGTATATCTGAATTACAAATGTACACTACATACAGTGTATCTATATAGAGCTGACTTTTCATGTTAACTTTTGCACAACACTCCTCAAAACAGAGCTCCTCAGTTGAACTACCAAACAACCATGAACTACAAAGTAGCTCAGGAAATTAACTGTTTTTTATTATGAGAACGCAAAGAGTATAGTTGCCTTGTACAGTCCTTTAAAATCAACTTTCACATAGATGGACTGTGTGACATAGAGTTCCCTCTTGATTTTTTCAGTGGATTCCAGAGCCTACCACAAAAGTAACATGCAGCAAATAAAGCTTTTTTTATCCTAATTCATCCTTTATCCTAATTCAAAATTCCATCATGTAATTTCAAGCAGAACACATGGTATATCTCTATCTATTGAATCTATATCTGAATTCTATATCTGAATTCTGAAATCTATATATGAATATGTACATACAGTACATACGTATGTAGCTGACTTTTCATGTTAACTTTTGCAAAACACTCCTCAAAACAGAGCTCCTCAGTTGAACTTCTACCTTTTTTTCCAAAGGGCCGTAGGTGTTCCTTCACAGAAGTCACTTTCAAAAAAAAGGACATACCCACCCACTAAAAGGTGTCTATTAGCATTACCAGTCAAACTTGTGATAAAACATGTTACCAAATACCCCAGTGAGTGGTGCGGTTTTGCTGTGAGCTCTTAGCCTCATCTGAAGAAGGCTTTCTAGCCAAGCATTTTTTTTTTTTTTTAAAGTGGGGGGAGGGGGGGGGGGGGAGTCGTCTCTCTCCCGTCTATGTGACAGGAGATGAGATGTAAGAAACAGGATGGGTGCTTTGATCTTTACTCTACCTCTGCTCCTGCTCTCTGCCCTTGCAGATGTAGTAATAACTGAATTTCTCCTTCTTGCCTATTGCCTTACTAACGCATTACCGCCCCCTTCCCCTGTTCCTATTCCTATTCCTATCCCCCTTCTCTTTCCCTCCGCCTCTTTCTATGGACAGTGGGTAATCAGGTGAGAGTGTTGTCCATTCAGTCCTTTTGCCACTGGCTCTGGCGGCTCGTTATGACCCATCTGCCTGCTCAGAGCCATCACCTGTGTCATCTGGATCCCTCTCTGTGTGTCATTTGTGGTGCTGAGAGCATCTCCAGTGCAGTTATGGTGCCATTAGCCCTTCGCCCCTCTCCTCCTCTCCTCCTCCTCATCCCCATCCTTTCACATCTCACTGCAGCCTCACCAGACACACCAGACTCTTTGTACAGTACAGCACACTTTCTTCTCTCTCTCACGCACATTCTCGTTCTCTTCTATCTCACTCTGTTTCTCTGTCCGTGTCTTGTTCTTTCTCTCTGTTTCTCTCCATCACGTTTTCTCACACTCACACTTCTCTGTCTCTTGCTGTATTCCTCTCTCACACATTCTTTCTCTTTCTGTCTTACTCTCTTACTCTCTGTCTGACTCTCTGTCTGTCTGTATGTCTGTCTCTCTCTCTCTCTCTCTCTCTCTCTCTCTCTCTCTCTCTCTCTCTCTCTCTCTCTCTCTCTCTCTCTCTCTCTCTCTCTCTCTCTCTCTCTCTCTCTCACACACACACACACACACACACACACACACACACACACATACACACACACACTTCATCATTACTCCATGTAGTGCAATGTACCATGTTGTAGTTATACCACAGTGGTGTACTGTAGATATCTGTTCCATCAGTGCTGTTTTACAAGCTCGCCTTTGCCTGACATGAACCGAGCAAGCTGTTCATTTTATTTTTATTTATTTAATCTTTCTTTCACCAGGAAGAGGTCTCATTGAATTACTATAACTCTTCTACCAGGGAGTCCAGGGAGCTTAAAAAGTGACATTACAGTAAAAAGAAGACAAAAAGAAAAGACAAGAGAAAACAAACCATAGCTACATCACATCTAAACAGAGTTGTGCCCTCGTGCTGTCCAGGTTGGCATCAAGGAGAGGTGTTAGCTAGTTGCCGTTATTGATCAGACTGACGGGCCGACGGCGTGAAGAGAATGAGGAGGCCAAGAGGAGGCTCATCGTACAGAGAGTCTCTCTCCTCAGGACAGGGCTAGAGGTGAACGGGCTGAGGTCCCAACTCCCGACTCGTGCTGAGACAAAACATCACTTCACAGTGGTGCGCTTTCTATCTTTTCACCTCTTCTGTCTGCTTTCGCGTCTATCTTTTTTCTATATCTTTCTTTCTATCTTTCTTTTCTATTTATTTGTCTGTGTTACGCTCATTCTTGCTCTCTCTCTCTCTCTCTCTCTCTCTCTCTCTCTCTCTCTCTCTCTCTCTCTCTCTCTCTCGTCACTCTCTTTCTTCTTCTCTCATTCTCTCTCTGTCTCTCTGTCTCTCTCTCTCTGTCTTTGACTCTCTCTCTCTTTCTTTCTCACTTTCTCTTTCTCTCTCTCCCTCTCTTTTTCTTTCTCTCTCCCTCTCTGTCTTTCTCTCTCTCTCTCTCTCTCTCTCTAGCTCTTTTTGCCGACCATGGTGTAGTTTCAGCAAGGACAGCAGCCCAATTAGGGCCCGTCTGGCCTGACAAAACAGCATTGTTTGTTCAGCATTGTTTCCTGAAAATAGAACAAAGACGGCTGCCTCTTCCTCTGTGTGCATACAGTGTTAAGAGCCTCACTGTGCCCCATTACAGCTTTACAGTGTGTGTGTGTGTTTGTGTGTGTGTTTGCGTGTGTGTGTGTGTGTGTGCGCGCGCGCGTGCATGTTTTGCGTGTGTGTGTGGGTGATGGTGTGTGCAAGACTAAATGCTTTATTTAGACTGTAAAGACACAGCAAATTGATGTTGAGCAAATCGGCCTGTCAGGAGCACAGCTTATTAGCAAATTACTCAATAGCTTGTGCTAATAAACATTGAAGTCACTAAGTGGTAGTCAGCCAGATTCATTACGATGGGCTTGTCAGGCCAACTGCTTACACTGTGAGAAAATATTTCAAAGATACGTAATTGTAATAAACATTCTTGTCAGACATCATCGAACCTATTTTTGTGTGCCATTTGTGTTCTGTGGTCAAAAGTGTTTCATAATATACATTCATAATGCTCGTTGTGCAAAAAGTACCTACAGTTACTGTACATCCATGTCATACCGCATGGATATTTGTCATAAGAAAACAGCGCATGATGAATATCTCATAAATGCCATGTTAACTAAATTCATACTGCACGATGTACCTTGTCATGGAAGTAGATATACTGCATATAATGAACAAAATTGTATTAACGTTTATGTTTTCTTCTTCGATTCTTCTGTCACTTTTGCCCCCCCCCTCATCTTCCACAACTCCTCCCTTCTCTTCCTCTCTCTCCTTCTTCCTTGTCTACATCTCTTTTCCCTCCCTCTTCCTACTGTGTCCTCTTCTCTTCTCTTCTCTTCTCTTCTCTTCTCTTCTCTTCTCTTCTCTTCTCTTCTCTTCTCTTCTCACTCCTTCTTACCTCCATACTTCTTCCTCATCCTCCTCATCTTCCTTTTCTCCCCTTGCTGTCTTTTGTTTCATCCTCTTCTTCTTCCTCCTCCTCCTTGCCTCCATACCTCTTCCTCCTCCTCCTCCTCCTCCTCCTCCTCTTCCTCCCTCTCTTCTCCTCCTCTCCCAGACGTCTCAGCCAAGCCCTGGCAGTGAGTCTGCATGCGGCGGTGAGCAGTCCCCCGGTGTCGGGGGCGGGCCTGCCGGCCGTGGAGTCCAGCTTGCTGTGAGCGCCGTCCGGCCGCAGGTGCTGGGTGGCGGTGTGGGGATGGGGATGGGGATGGGGGTTGAGGCGCGGAGGGAGCAGGAGCACCTGGAGGAAGAGGATGAGGAGGCGTACGAGGAGGATGAAGGAGACGCGCTGGATGAGGAAGACGAGGAGGACGACGATGACGACTTCCTGGACGAAGACGGCTTGCTGGGACGGCATCGGGCGCCCATCATGGACGCCACCGTCTCGACGGCGACACTGGCACTGCAGGCGCGCAGGAACGTGGGCAGGCCGCCGCGCTGGATGGAGCAGGTGAAGATGGAGAGGCTGCGGCAGGTGAACGGGGCCGTCACGGGGGCCCCGCCGGCCGGCCTGCCACACCTGTCCCCCACGCCCCCCACCAAGGGCCACGGCCTGCCCAACATCCTGGGGAAAGGTGAGAGACTAACAGTGTGTGTGTGTGTGTGTGTGTGTGTGTGTGTGTGTGTGTGTGTGTGTGTGTGTGTGTGTGTGTGTGTGTGTGTGTGGGTCTGTGTGCGACTGTGTGTGTGTGTGTGTGTGTGTGTGTGTGTGTGTGTGTGTGTGTGTGTGTGTGTGTGTGTGTGTGTGTGTGTGTGTGTGTGTGTGTGTGTGTGTGTGTGTGTGTGTGTACCGTACCTCACATACCCATCTGCCGCTAAAAGATGTCTTTTACTGTAGCATCACCACTGAAACTTGTGATAAAACATGTTACCAAATAGCCCAGTGAGTAGTGCAATTTTTCTTTGAACTCTTACCCTTCCTCTGAAGCAGCCTTCCTATCCTTATCCTTGACAGTCATATAGAAAGTTGAAGTATTGCTTTGAAATTATTAAGAAGCAAAGATTTAACACTGTTGTAGAAATGAACTACAGTTGTACACTTCTTGTTGTACAGCTGTAGAAGTACACTCTTCCACAAAAAGAGCTTTGTTTATATAACTGATGCATGTTGAACTGATATTTTCATTATTCACAGTATACTGCAGTAGCCTTGTCATCACTTCAAAACATTTTCCTCTCTCTTTGATCCTCTACCACACTCAACGCAGCATAAACTACAAATTCACTTAAAGCAGCTCTCATTCTGTCTGACATAACCCTCACATAACCTCTCCTCCCTCTCTCCTCCTCTCTCCAATATGTTTCTTCCTTATTAAAATTTAAAACATAATACTAGTGCATAATAGTGGTGTCAACAATGATCAATTCGGCGATGCAATCCAATGCGGGCATGGACGATTCAATTCAATGCGGCAAGTTCCAGAATTGATCCAGCAATTTTTTTAAGTTTCAATTACTTCCGTGGATATTTCGGGAGCAAATGAATGTTAAATTAAATAAAAGTACTTCAAAGCATTGCAAGACTGATACAGACTGATACAGACTGATACAGAAAACAGCCAATAAATTGTTGCTCAGTATCTGACTACTTCTATTGCCTCATCATGACTGATAAAACATTTGCTTTGCTTTCAGTAGAAATGTAATGCATTGCAATGCATTGTAGAATTGAATCGGATCGGATCAAATCGCATAGAATAGAATCGGATCGCTATTCGCTACCTCCCGAATCGTGATCGAATCGGATCATGAGGGCAGTGCCAATCCACACCACTACTAGTACCTAATAATAGGAATGCACTAGCATTACACCCTTGCCCAATAACACTTCACACACACCCTTCACATGCTTTCACATACCCTTTTACATGACCTTGACATAACCTCTCCTCTCTCTCCTCTCTCCACCAGGTTCGTGCCTGGGCCACAGTGACAACAGGGGCTTGGTCCCTCCTCTGCAGCCCGCTCCCGGCTCCCGGTGCCTGGATCCCAGCGGCAGCACCGACCTGAACGTGCTGAACCTCCTGGGTGGCGTTGGCGTCGGCGGTGTGGGTCGGCGGGACAGCGGCGGTGGCAGCGCGGCCAGCTCTGCGTACTGCAGTCGGCGCTCCTCGGGCATCTCGCCCTGCTTCTCCAGCCGCCGCTCTAGCCAGGCCTCGCAGTCCGAGCTCAACGCACACCAGCTCTACCACCAACAGCAGCAGCACCGCCGACGACACAACCTCAGCTCCACCGACTCCTACGATCCCATCTCCACAGACGCGTCACGCCGCTCCAGCGAGGCCAGCCAGCACGGCACCGGCAGCAGCCTGGGAGGAGGAGGAGGAGGAGGAGCAGGGGTGGCCTTTCCTGGGATGGGGTGGGGCAGTGGTGGCATCGGAGGAGGTGGTGGTGGTGGTTGTGGTGGAAGTGGATCCGGAGCCGGAGGTGAAGGCAGAGGAGGTGGAGGAGGAGGAGGAGGTGTTGGAGGTCTTGGAGGATCGGGTGCAGGAGGTGGAGGTGGAGGTGTTGGTGGGTCGAGAGCAGGAGGTGTGCTGAACCTCACCCCGGCGCAGCAGTACCACCTGAAGGCTAAGTACGCCGCCGCCACTGGTGGGCCTCCACCCACGCCTCTGCCCAACATGGAGCCCATGAGCCTGCGCTCCCGCATGGCCCTGCTGGGAGACGCACAGCAGGACGCCAGCCATCAGCAGCCTCCGCTGCCCCCTCTGGTCAGACCGCGCCGGTGCAGCGACGGAAGCCCGGGCAGCAACGGGTACGGCGGGCACGCTTCCGGGTACCGCCACCGCGGGCTCTACGACGGAGTAGCCAACGCAAACAGACGAGCCAGCGATCCTGTCCGCACCGTGCACGTCCAGGACCCGTCGTCGTCCTCCACGTCTGTCCTTTCCCAGATGCACCGCTTCAGCAGCCTGAACGACATGCACCCCTTGCCGCCCCTCTCGCTCTCCAGCACTTCCCAACATGGCCACCAGGGGGAGCTCCGGTACTTCAGCCAGCAGCTGCACCCCCACCACCACCAGCACCAACAGACTTTCCACACTCGCTCAGACGGGAACCTGCAGCGCAGCCTCAGCCTGCACTCGCCCTGCCCGCCCAGGATAGACGAGCACTCGGCCCTGGAGGACCTGGCCATGGAGGACGACGGCGGCCATCGCAACGAGGTCGACGACGGAGGCCTGCTGTTGGGGTACGAGGACATGCTGCCTGATGACCTGCTGCAGTACATCCGCTCCCAGCAGCAGCAGCAGCAGCAGCAGTCCAGGCACAGGCTGCTCCAGAACAACAGCATCAATAACGGAGACTTCCACCGCCAGCCTGCTAACAACAGCAACAGCAACGGCGGTGACTTGGATGCCATCCAGATGATCACCAGCCCGGCTCCGCAGCAGCAGCAGGGTCCAGAGGGAGACGGAGACGAGCTGCCCATTCAGTGGAACGAGGTGAGCTCAGGTAACGCTCACCTGTCCCCCACCAGACAGCAGCAGCAGCAGTCTCAGCAGCAGCAGCAACAGCAGCAGCAGCCCTGTGGCAGGTGGTCAGAGCGTGGCAGCGTTGGCGTAGCCGTCGGCAGAACTCCCTTCGGCCAGTTTGGCAACATGATGGTACAGCAGCAGCAGCAGCAGCCATCCCAGCTGAACACCCCAGCCGACGTCTTCACCCGAGGGGAGGACTTGGGAGCCGGTCCCAACGTCAACAACAATGGCTACATCTTCCCAGACTGCAACTTGAGCGCCTCTCGCAGGCCGTCTGGCTCAAGGTTCCCTCCCCTCCTGCAGCAGTCCTGCCTGCTGAACGAGGTGAAGTCAGAGTCGTCCAGCAACAGCGCCTCATGCCTGCAGAGCAGGAGGAACAGCTCCAACGCGGTGGCGCAGGACTTCAGGAGAGCTCCTCCAGACTTCTCCCAAATCACCCTGGGGCCCATACGCCAGCCGCCACAGCCCCAACCACAGCAGCAGCAGCAGCAGCCAAGTCAGCTGATTGGCAGCAACCTGATGCTGCAGAGGTCCTCTCAGGCCGCCCTGTCCCACGGCTCCATGCTACTACGCCCCCACCCACCCGCAGCGGCCACCCAATCAAATGGCAGCATTTACAGAAGCCCCGCCCGTGCCCAGCAGTACCTGGCCAACGGCAACAGCGGTGGCGTCTACCAGCAGCAGCAGCAGCAGCAACCGCAGCAGCACGGCTCCAGGAGTGGCAGCATGGGACAGTGTGCGCTGGCTGGCCACATTTCTGGTCTGAAGATCGAGGCCCAGGACCAGGCCAGCAACAGCTGCTCAGGGAAGCCACAGCAGCAGCAGCAGCAGCCTCAGCAGGCGCGGCCAGCCGGATACTTCCAGCCGGGTTTCGGAGGCTGCGCTGAGGCCTTTGACATGTGTGAGGCCAAGCCCCTGTCCATCATGAGAGCCCGTCCAGATGAGAGGTGTCTGATGGAGACGACGATGGCTACCACCACCCAGCCGATCGGACCTGCTGGTGGTGGTGGTGGTGGTGATGGTGTTGGCGTTGCCGACCCGGCGACCCCGCTGCTGTCCCCCGGAGTGGACCAGGTGACCAGCACGGTGGAGGGCAGCCCCTCCTGCGAGGTGCTGGACAACGTGGGCCTGGACTTCACGCCCATCCTGGAGGACAACTACGACCAGGGCAGCCTGGCCAGTGACATCATCAGCCCCAGCGTGTTCCAGGGCGCGTCGTCGCGGACCTCGTCCCGCCTCACCACCCCGAGGTTAGGAGGAGCGTCAGTCGCCACCGCCGCTACTGCAGCAGCCTTCGCCAGCGTGCCGTCCGGCGTCAACAACATGGCCATCGGCGACATGAGCTCCCTGCTGTCCACCCTGGCCCAGGAGAGCCGCTTCCTTGCCATCATGCAGTAGCTTCCTCCTCCTCCTCCTCCTCCTCCTCCTCCTCCTCCTTGCGCTTTGATACACGTTCTTTGATGTGTCAGACTTGCTCTCTCTGTCTCTTCATTTCGGTCTGTCTCTCCCTCTATCTGTGTTTCTTTATCTCTCTCTCTCTCTCTCTCTATTTCTCTCATTCTCTATCTGTCTCCACCTTTTCGTCTTTCTTTGTCTCTCTCTCGCACAGTTTTCTCGCTGTCTTTCTCTTCCTCTCTCTCTCTCTCGCTCCCCCAATGAATCCCCCTATGTGGAAAATCGGAACTCGCTTTCAAAGCTGATACTAAAAGGGACATGATCTTATAAAATAAACTTTTTAAAAGAATGAAAAGAATACGACTAGCGCAGACAAAAAATGTTTTCCTATTGACTTTTGGTTTATGAAAGGATGTGAACACCAAGTGTTGGTCAAGCAGATGTATTTTCTGTCTATTCCACATAGGAGCAGAGATATGCCAAACGTATAAAAAGATATAGAAATATATATTCCATTTGTGGAATGAAGGCTATTTTTTGAAGCCCTTTTATAAAACTATCTCTTGATAATGATGATTGTTGGAGGCCTCGTCTCTCACAAGTCACTCTAAAACAGTATTCCGTTTCTCTACCTTTTTTTTTTTTTTTTTTACTTGTGTTGCTTTTCCATGTTTTGTTTTTCTTGGATTTTTTGTTACTTTTTTACTTTATATTTTCTTTTACTTAATGCTGTACACTGTTGATATAAAATGCATGTTGCTCATATGGTGAAATGTACACACTGTCTTTTTAAGTGCGTAGGCTAGCTAGCTCATGTGCCAATGTAACTTGAGAGAACCATGACTTGTATAATTCAGTAACTCACATGGTGCAACCACACTGACTTCTGAACTTTGACCCCTCCTGACGGCACCCCCAACCCCACCCCCTTACCTATCATCCACAGGTCAACACAGGGTCAAATCACAACAAGCAGGCGCTTAGGTCACATTTTATATGGTATTTGCATTTTTTAACAACATTGTTGTTTTTTTAGTACTTTTTTTCTGTTTACGAAATATGTATAAGACGGTGTTTTCTCTAGTGATTATTTGCAAGCCTCACCAAGTTGGTGTGCTTGTGCGTGAGTGACAGCGTGTACTTGAGCAAGTATTCCAGTAACGTATTGAGTCCAAATATGTAGGATCATTTTTGACGTCAAAAGGTACTCTTAGAACCGTCTTGTTCAATTGTGTATTACTTGATTTTTACACCTTTTTCTATGTACATGTATATATCACTTTTGTTCTGTTTTTTTTTACATTGTACAAAAAAAATCATCATGCTTACTATTTCTGATAGGACCGCCAGTGTTGTCAGATTGTATACGACATCAAAAATACTTTTTTTTTTAGAAACTCTGTGAGGATGTGCTGTGTGGAGGGTATCCGGTAAAGCGCAGTACAGGTACACCCGGTGTGTCAGGATGGGAGGATGGACAGATGGCAGGACTGCATATTATCCACAACAGAAGGCACTGACACAGTCGATGTAGCAGATAGCAGCAGGTGATTCCAGCCAGCAGTGGGACTTTTACCTTTTACCATGTCATTGTTTTGTAACTCGACTGCTTCATTCACTATTTCTTTTCTATTGTTGTTATTAGTGTGTGTTTTTGTGTGCGGTGGGTGACAAGATGTACTATGAGGGACAGACGTTAAAGTATTAGTTCTGTTTTGTTTCCCTTACCAGAGTAACCTCTTTCAAGGTACTAACATCCCGCTGACACCTTCCTTACTGGTGCCCAAAGCCGCTCAGTTCTCAGTTCATGGACCAATCAGATAGCCTAGGGCTGTCGGTCGGACCTTTTCGCTGTCTTTTAACTCTTCAACCCTAACCTCTCAACATTTGCAGGTATATGGTTCAAATTGCTTCTGCCCTTTCTTGGCCAAACGTATGACCACTCAAATGACCGCTTTTTGCTAGCCGTAGCCATTCTGCTGTCTCTCCTGCCGTGCAGCCATGTCAGCATCTTGTCAAGCCCACCATAAAGATTCAACCAGAGGAGGAAAAAAAAAACCTCACTTTGTGATTTGTGGACACGGGTTGGGGGAACTTAAGGTGAGCTTTGACAGAACGCTCAGTTCTGCCCTCTGCACTGAGAGGTGTATTAACAGTATTACCATTATTACACTCGTTATTTTGTTGTGTACAGTCTTCAGCTTCACGTTACTGTAGGTACTGTTGCCCACCCTCTCGGTCTTGCTCTGTTGCCGTACTCTTACATGAGTCCTATGGTTTTTTTTTGTAGATGTGTATTACAGTGTGTCTCGCTTTTGTTACTTTTTGTTTTTTAAAAGTGGTATAACTTAAACACTTCACAGGAGAGAGGGTTTTGTTAGTGGATGCGTGTCAAGGGTGTAAGGTATGTGCCTTATCTCAACCTGTTCATATAGAAAAGAGGAAAAAAAAGAGACAAAAACAAAAACAGATCACTGCCACTCTTCCATAGTGAATTATTATATCAAGAAAAATGGTATACTGTATACGTTTCATATGTTCTTTTACATTTTCAGCGCAAGAGTTAATTGTTCAAAGAACTTTAGAAAAAACAGTGAATTCTCTTAAGTGTGTGTGTATGGATGTGCGTGTGCGTGTGTGTCTGAGAGAGAGTGAGGGAAAGTGAGAGTGTGTCAGAAGTACATGACACATAAGATTCATTTTATTAGAAAAAAAGGAAAACACAAACTAAAAACATTTAAAAAATGTTGTTTAAAAAAACATTGAGTTATCACATTTCTTGCCTTTCTTTGATTTGATTGTTTTTATACTTGTAAATATATAACCGTTCTGTAGGTTTTAGCTCAGAATTGAGGAGGCACCAGGGGCCAAAAACAAAAGAGGAACAAAAGAGTAATAAGTGGAAATAAAAAAACAACACAGGGATCCAGGGCCCAGGTCCATGTGGAGAATGGCAACGAGACAACCAGAAAGCACATCCATATTGCCATCAGGGCCCTGATGCTCTTTTCTAACTGACCACAAATGTTTGTATGGTTTTAATAAAAAATGAAATTATATCTGAACTCTTCTCTTGTGTTATTTATTATTATTGTTATTATTATTATTATTATTATTATTATTATTATTATTATTGTTGTTGTTGTTGTTGTTGTAATTGTTATTATTATTTATTTGGGCTGGTGTGATAACACGTCAAATTTGGCAGTGTTACAACAGCTTTGATTAACCAGTGGATACTGATTGTACTATTTCTTTAATTCCAAACCCACTATCTTATTTACTCACTAGGGTGGGATGCAGTGATGATAGAAAGTCCAACTGGGAAATTCCAACTCCCATTGTCATTGTGACACAGCACTCCACACAGCACACAACTGAACACTGCACAGAACAAAATTGCATTAATGCCTCACCCGTGCAAGGGGCGGCCCCCAATGGTGCCCGAAAGGGAGCAGTGCGGCGGGACGGTAGCATGCTCAGGGTACCTCAGTCATTGAAGAGGATGGAGGAGAGCACTGTCGAAGTGGGAGTCGAATCGGCAGACTTTGGCCTACAAGTCTGACGCCCTAACCACTTACCCATGACTGGGATGAGTCCTGTGCCTGGGGTACATGTCACTAGTAATACTGCTGTGCTGTATAGTAATACCCGGCTTCATCACAGGAGGGCAGGGTAGCCTTTCTGGAGCTTATTGGGAAACTGTCCTGAACATCAATCACACAAATATTAAATAAATGAATAGATAAATAAATAAATAGCAAGAAGAAAAGAAAATAATTGAAAGAAAAGGAATTTTGGTGATGTTGGTGAATATTGATTTTTCTTTGGTTTGTCAAATTGTTACTTAGAATTAGACCATGCTATCAAAATAAGAATTATGAAAATACAATGTATTAAGTGTTATTGGTGCAGGCCTAATGTTAATTTATTAGCAGCCGCCTAAATTATTGGGTTAGTAGTGTTATGATAAACAAAACAAGTCATATTTTCCTTCAACAATGTAAAACAGGGATGGTTAAGTATTGAACATATAATCAATTCGGCTCTTTTGCCCAATAGTCCGAAGTATGCAGCATTTAGGCAACATGCGGCCAACATTTGAGTCTGTTTGATGCGGCATTGCAAGGGTGAAGTTGGAAGCTGCAGAAAGGAACTAGACGTTCCAATGTGCACGGATCCTGGCGCCACGCCCCCCGCACCACTGCAGCGTCTGGACAGGCTGGTGAACGCACGAACACGGAAGAGGTGAAATTGCTATCTGTTTAGTTTTTACTTTAGCCTAATAAAAGCTTATTGAACGCATTACTCACTGGCTATGTATGTCCAAAGCCTCTATGTAGTAGTCAATAATGTCGTAAATGCGCTGTCCGTGTTGGAAATGCCAGTGGCTTCACTGCTCTTACGAAAGAGGAAAGATACCGACTCGCACGGATGATGCCGTTGCCTATTAAGGGACAGTGTGACGACCCTGGAGGACGCCTGGCCTTAGACGGCCAGCAGTCTGTGTAAAGGTATATCATAGGCAAGACTAGAGGCGAGAGAAAGGTAAGGTTGTATTGGTAGGAGCTGAAACGCTGTTGCGATGCCTGTTGCAGGATGTGTGCTCTCTCCTGCTCTTGCCTTGTTCTTCTGCATGTCTGTTTATTATAGTTACGTAATTGTGTTTTTTGCGGGCTTGATAGTCCACTTGGGTTGGGTAGTGGTGGGAAGCAACAAGTTTCGTGTTTCTGATTCTGACCCTTTACCTTTTGCCTAGGCTACCCTTTCGGATGCATAGAACGCATGCATAGGCCTATGGGGTGATGAATGATGACACTGTGTTGGCAACACAAGTAGTCAGAATAGTAGGCCTATTGACTTTGTCCAGTCTCAAAGTAATCTGAATCACTTTAATGCTTGTGGGCAGTGCTGTGCGTATGTGATGATATGCAGTAATGTGCCATGTCAACACGTTGTTACTGGAACGTGCCCTATAGCGATGCTCTGTTCTGTCAATAGGTGGAAAGCCCTCGTGGAAACCCAGTGGCTGCACACCCCCTATGCAAAGGACATCCTAAAAAAGGAAAGGCAAAATGTTCCTTACAAAACAGACCCGAGTCATGTCTCTGAATGACATGGAGCGGTTGGACAGGACCCTGTTCCGCTTGGAGCAAGGTAGGCCACTAACATATTTTTACGCCTTTTGAACACTTCGAGTACCACACTCTTCACTGCTTGTCACAACTGAGCAGCATGGGCAAAAGTTGCAATGCAATGCGAATGTTGCAAATGTGTGTCGTCATAAAATTTGACAGGTCACAACTTGGCACGCATACACTAGGCAACGCGTACAGCCACACGTGCACAGGGAAACGGATTCTTTAGCTACTATATGGATATTTTCTTGATATTTTTAGTTAGTATATAGATAGTTTTAACAGCAGAGCTTGTCATCTGCAGATGCGTGTGTAGAGCTAAGCTGCTTGCGAGTGCGTAAACATCGCTAGAATGAAATGTACCTTTGCCATTTGCTGAAATGTCATGGTTAAAGTTGCTATTTATAGCCTGGTAACATAGTTTGTGCACCCTGTTGTCTGTCGTGTCATGGTTTCAACGTGGCGTATGGACTTTGAGGAGGAGTTGTATGTCAAAAGTTGTGGTCAAGGCTAGTTTGCCCCAAATATTAACAGTTCGCCAGCAGCGCACAAGTAGGTTACTCTGTCACGGTTTTTAAGCCACGCTGTTTGGTCTAGGACTAGGGGTGGGCAATTATTTTGGCCCGAGGGCCACATTGGGTTTAGAATATTGACCTAAGGGCCGGATGCCACAGACAACTTGCCCATGTCAATGATAAAACATAGTGTACGATGACGAAAGTCGGCAGCAATGATGTTCCTGCACATTGTAATTAAATGTATGTAGATGAAGCCTATGTATTTGGTTAATCTTAAATTCGCAAGACTCTTGTTTTAGGTAGCATTTTAAGAATATTGAGTAACCATTTGAATTTGGATTAAAAAGTTGTCTTTCTTGTAAAGGCTCTGGGGGCCACATGAAATGGCTCAGGGGGCCACATGTGGCCCGCGGGCCTGGGTTTGCCAACGTCTGCTCTAGGACTAGGCTCACACTACCTTGTCATAAAGGTCAAATAGGCCTGTCATTTTCACAAGTTGTATTCATAGAAGTCAGTTTCCATTCTTCTGTTAACACTCTGCATAGTATTCTTTCATGAAGATGACATTCCGACAACAAGCCCCTCCCACTACATGTACATTATGGAAGTTGCTGATCAATTATCCTCCTGCGTTCATACTGTATGGCGAATATAAAGTTTATTTTAAAGCATTCCATGTGCAGTATATCCAGTCTGAAAGGACCATTTGTATATTTGCTTGGTCAGCTTTTGAAGAATTGTCATTTTTTAGGAAAGAAAGGGGAAAACACTGCTGCTTAACCAAGTGACCACAGCATTGTGCTTGTTCTATGGGCAATGCTGAATACAGTGGATGCTTGCTCACTGTCAAAAGGGTGAAATGAAAGCTCAGCTTTGCATCCAGTAATCCAGGCCATACTTGAACCATATCCCACATCGTAGCAGAGAAAAAAATAAAATAGATGATATAGGCAGAGTATTAAACTTTTTAGTAGTTCAGTAGTTTTAGTTTTTAGTAGTTCATTTACCAGAAAGAACTCGTTCAGTGAACTTTTTCATGAATATTTAAAACCACCATCAGTTTGTAATTATTCATTATGACTGGGAAAGTTTCACTTTGTATACATGAAACAGTTGATCTTCCCCATGTCCACCACTTTGAATTTCCAGTAATCTTTCACAGGAAAAGTTACTGTACTTTGGTTAGACTAGTAGTGGATATACTAGTTCAGTACTTAGCAAATATTTATAAAAAGATCAAATTTTTGAATGGACATGTGCAGCATGCGATTGAAAAACGAGCAACTAAAATGGCATACTCTACCTTAAAGTCAACAGTGTACAGAAAATAATGTTGGATGACCCTTGGATTAACCCTTGCTACCGGTGTCTTGTGCCGCCACCAGGCTTCGAGCTGCAGTTCCGACTGGGTCCCACCCTACAGGGGAAGAATGTGCTCGTGTACACCAATTACCCGCAGGAGGGCCAGCGGTTCGACCGCTTCAAGTTCCAATCCCTGGAGTGGATCAACCCCACGGGGCACGAGGACGACTCGGACAAGTACTGCAAGCTGGACCTGGAGATAGCCGGCTCCTACCAGTACTACTTCAGCTGCGGGTGAGTGATGTGGAGACGAGAGGCCGTCTGGGGAAATGGGTAACGCTGTGGCAGGGTAGTTGGCTAAGAATGTATTAACATGAAGGAGGTGTGCACATAAAAAATTGATAAACAAACACAGGTGCCAGATAAGCATAGTATGTTTTTTTTATTAAGTATTTGAATATTCGAAAATCTACCTGTCCCTACTCGTGGCCATGAACCTTTTGGTGGTTTTAGTGTCAAGATGTGGTCCAGCTTGCAGCCCAGCGGTCCAGATCACAATCAGAAAGGCAAAGCTGAAGCTGCACTTGGGACTTTGTCTGTAGGCCACACATCTGCTTCACATCTTTTCCATGCAGTAGTGTTCAATGATTGTAAACCTGGATTCATTACTTACAATCACCTGGTTGAATTGGACAGGTAAAACCAGGTCAATCGGAATATGTGGCCCTGGATTGTAAGATCCAATGAATGCAATTTGCTCAACTTTTACTTTCTTAGACATTCGGTCACTTGCACAACCTTCGTTGACTCCAGTTGGTGTTAGCATTGGGTGAGGTGAGTGGAGGTGCAAAACGCACACCAGAAACAGAGGTGCTGGCAACCAGAAAATACAATTGTAGAAGGAGAGAGGTGCCGCACACTCACAAGTTAAATAAACAGTTTTTTAATGTGACAACGTTTCGGCCTGCCGGCCTTCTTCAGGTCACGTGTGTTGGGTGAGGTGCCATAGCATTGCTAACATTTTACGTCATCTAACTTAAGGGTTGTTGTTATAGCCAGATAACTGTTCAGATAGCCAGTAAAGTTATCTCTCAAGTGCCATTTCTTTCCATGTGCATAACGTTGTTATCATCTTGATGACTGTAAATTTGTCCTCTTTGTGAAAAGAAAATAATGCACACATCATTAGAAGTGCTTTATAGTATGCAGTATATACTAATACAGGGTAAATACTGAAGATCGTTTTTTACAAACAGGGGCACTACAGCACACTTGGGGGTGTTAGGCACTCATTTGCGAATAAGGGGCATTATTCCTATTTTGTTTTTCATTCTAAGGGGGGGGTTTCATTCATGAGCAGTTAGGGCCACTGACGGCTTTGGCTGGGCCTGGGACAAAATAATCTGAAAGGCCCCACTGCTCAATACATGCAATGCAGTATGTACCCAATTCTGGGGCCCCACTCTCCCTGGGCCTGGGACAACTGGCCCCTTTGTCCCTCCCAGTCAGCTTCCCTGGGCATAGCTATAAGTAGATATGCTAATTGGCAATATAAATTCTTTTAGGGGCTCATAGTCTGGCAAGCCACACAGGGCTGTGGGTCGGACCTTTTCGCTGTATTTTAACTCTTCAACCCTAACCTCTTAACATTTGTAGTTATATGGTACAAATTGCTTCTGCCCTTTCTTGGCCAAACTTATGACCGGCACTCAAATGACCGCTTTTTGCTAGCCGTAGCCATTCTGCTGTCTCCTGCTGTGCAGCCATGTCAGCATCTTGTCAAGCCCACCATAAAGATTCAACCAGAGGAGGAAAAAATAAAATGTGATTTGTGGACACGGGTTGGGGGAACTTAAGGTGAGAGCAGGACTAGACCAATTTGCCAGACAAAAATAATCTT
Source organism: Engraulis encrasicolus (assembly GCF_034702125.1). Classification (NCBI taxonomy): domain Eukaryota; kingdom Metazoa; phylum Chordata; class Actinopteri; order Clupeiformes; family Engraulidae; genus Engraulis; species Engraulis encrasicolus. The sequence goes on along the minus strand of NC_085865.1, from coordinate 34,785,780 downwards.
GGTCGTTTGCCTTGTTGGTCCAGTTTACTAGGCTTAGGAGCACAGGCAGAAGAGGCATATCTGGCTGGACCTTTAAAGCTGGTTAGTTCTCCTCTTCTGCTGCATGCAGTGTATGTTAACACACAGCCCTAGTCGTTGTGTATTACTAATACAGTACAATGTAATGTAATGTAATATCATAGTGTTGTAGTGCTATGGGCAGCCTTGGCCTTGTGCTTAAGGAGATGGGCTTTAGATAAGAGGGCTACTGGTTTGAATCCCACCCTTCCACTTCCTGTCTCACTCCATGGCTGAGGTACCCTTGAGCAAAGGCACCTAACCCCACACTGTTCCAGGAACTGTAACCAATACCTTGTACTACCCCTGTACCTGTACCTGTACTACCCTGTGAAAAATAACTGTAAGTCGCTTTGGATAAAAGTGTCAGCTATGTGCAATGTAATGTAATGTAATGAAACGTACTATGGCAGTAGAGCTTCTTCAACAAACAGTAAGGCGTTCCACTGCATTACGTTTTATGATGCTACTGTACTATAGTATGATATACTCTGCAGTCTTGATGAGAGTGTGCATAAACCATGTGTGCCTCCCTCTGACAGGAAAGAGGAGAAGAATGGCAGTGGCTACATCGTGGTGGACCCCATACTGCGCGTGGGCCCGGAGAGGACCATTGTCCCCCTGGACTGCGTCACCATCCAGACGTACCTGTCCAAGTGCCTGGGCCCCCTGGATGAGTGGCTGGACAGGCTGCAAGTGGCCAAGGAAGCTGGTGAGCACCGCCTGCGGTTGTCTGCATGATCTTATGGTCACATGGTCACAACCATAGACATACAGAAGGTAGACAAATTGGCACAAGAGTGGCCACAGCCATGGATGACAGCACCACAAAACGAGCATCCGCCAGCGCTGCCATCTTGTGTGGGTATGGTAGACCTGTGCTCTTCAGAGGGGAAGCTCTTCTCCATTCATTTTTACAGTGCACAGGTCTGTCTCCAAAAGGTGTCTGCCACGCTTGCTACGACAAATGTGGGTGTGTGGACACTCTAGTGATTTCTTTTTTCTACCTCCATGTCAGTAACAGAAGAAGCTGGTTCAGTAGTAAACCAGGTAAAGTTAACCTTGCGGTAGAGGTAAATCATCTAATATAAGAGCCTGGAGCCCTAATTTTCTTATCTACGTAAATGATGCTTGTAGGTATATCGATCAGCAGCCTTACCACTCCTTTTTGGTTAGCTAAGCCTGGTTTATCACTTGACCATGTTCTTAGTATACCCCCCAGGTGGGCAAAGTATTTGTCCCCAGTTTCTGTGTGCAGGGCTGCCTGGTGCCTGAATTCAGGCCTGCATCAGTAGGCAACTTAATGTTTTGTTGCAGATGATCATAATATCGTTTGGTAGGGCTGTAACGATATTGTATAGAGCCGAGAAATGGTGATACGCAGTCATCATACTGTATCACATTGCGTATCGTGATCCGCCCTTTCAAAGTTCTGTTACCCTTCAGTCCTGAAAACAACATCATGATATGATGTGATGGTGCTTCAAAGCTTCAAAAAATCTTTTTACTTTTTAGAATTATTAGTATCCTCTTGTAACCCTTTCAACCTATAAACTATCAGTGTTAATTTATCATTTTATTTTATAAATGTTAGCAAAGATGAAAAAGCAATTAAATCAATTTCAAAAGATACATTTAAAATCGTGGGGTGTATCCATTGACAGTAAATAGAATGGACGCCAAATCAACGCTATTTGCCATTCAACGCTTTGAAGCCAGATTTGGGAACATTCCAACTTACATTCCACCTTAGCAACGCCAAACGCAGGTGCTGATTGGACAACAACAAGACTTCTAACGGTCAATCAAACCATGTTCTGATGTTCATTGGTCAATTTAACTTTTAATATCTCTCTAAAATAAAACATCACCACAAAAAATCACCACCCTGGTAAGTTGGAGAGCAAGGGGACCTACTAGTTGAGCGAAAAATGATCCCCCTGGAGTGGCATTTAAGGGAGATACAGGGTTTTATGTCTCTCATAGGAATGAATGGGATTTGGCCATTTTTTGGTCTTTTTGGGTCCAACCTTGGCTCCAACTTGGCTTCAACAATGAAATAGAATTTTGGCCTCCATTCTATTTACTCTCAATGGGTGTATCGAACCATCGGTCAAAGATCGTGATACACTCAACTTGCGATTCGATTTGTATCATCACAGTCCTAGCGTTTGGTCATTTCAGGACAAGCAACATTACCCGAGCAGAGATTCTTTAAGTATATAGAGATATGCCAACATAATAGGTTTCTATGGGCAGCTAAAGTGACCAGGTTCCGGTCCGCATAAAGGGGCGGGTCATAATACTCCTAGAATGAATAGAACAGTCCTTAGGTCTGCCTAAAGGGGGATTCCCCCCCCCTCCCCCTTGCGACAGTAGAACCCGGAAACAATGGGCCAGCGGAACCTCTCTCTTATCTACTCTCTCTGACTAGAGTGCCTGGTCAGTTAGTCTGAAATAGGAGAATGAACCTGTGTTAACCTCTGGTGAATGTGCTCTTTGGACATTATGCTGTAATTTAGTACACAGTTCGATCCAATGGGTCAGTGGCCCTTCTCTGATTATATTTGTACTCTCCAGTGACGTAACGCAGATGCGCAAGGTACCCCATAAGCCATGAGTCGTGTACTGCCTTAATTGATTTTAATACAGTACATAGAAATTATGGCAGGAGGGCCCCATACCTGCTGAAGTGCAAGGGTGGTGACCTTTACAGTCCTGGAAGTCCCTGTTGCTATGTATTGAGCGTTCCGTTTGCCACCACATGTAGAGTAGGTCAATACTAGCCTGGGAAATCCCATACTGCTGTGCAGGATCGTCTGAAAAACTGGCATGGAAACCCTTGCTGAAATCCTCCCTGAGTTTGTGAACCAAAGCACAGAACATGGAGGGAGAGCAAGACGTATGATTAGACAAACAAAAGCTTGTGGTTTGTTGACGCTCACGTTGTGTGATATAGTCTTGCAATAGCCAGGCTAGGTCTACACAGGGCTGCTGACAGCTTTGGCAGGGCCCAGGACAAAGTCATCTGAAATACGTACAGCATAATGGGGACCCAATTCTGGGAACCCCCTCTCCCTGGGCCCTCCTTTCATCTTCTCCCCATTCTCACCAGCATTGCCCTGTTGTTACTGTAAAGGTGATGATACACAGGGCAACTTTCTGAACAATGTTGCCGGGAAACAACATGACTGACTATTCATTTTTCTGATGGAGTGGTTGAAAAAAAGTTGTTTTGCTGTTAATCAAAGTTGTCCTAATAAAAAGTGGTATGTGATTAACAGTCCAAAACAACATCTTATACAGTAGTATCGTTGTCCAGACAGATTGCTCAAAAAGTTGCCCCGTGTATCATGGCCTTAAGACTCACCAATGTTGCTCTCCTCTACTTTCCCTTACTCCTTCTCCAGGCTACAACATGATCCACTTCACGCCACTGCAGGTTCTGGGCGAGTCCCGCTCCTGCTACTCCCTGGCCGACCAGCTGGAGCTCAACCCTGACTTCTCCCCGCCTGGCAAGAACTACACCTGGGCCGACGTGGGCGCCCTGGTCACCAAGATGAAGACCGAGTGGAACATGATCTGCATCACGGACGTGGTGTACAACCACACAGGTACCGTGGGCCTTTGTCAGTCAGTCACACAGCTGTGTATTGTTTTTTTTAGTCTTTTTTTATTGGTTAACAAAAAACAAACACCACAAAAAAAGAAAAACAAGCAACAAAAAAAGAAAACCAGAACATATCAGACACACATCACACATTAAACCTCCCATCCCGCCCATAGCTTCCCAACCCCCCCCCCCCTGCATTCTATGAAAAAAAGTAATTCTCTCCATGGAGTATATGTCATTCACAATGTCTGTCCATTCTGCCATGGTGGGCACGTCTGGCTACAACCATTGCCTTGTAATACTCTTTCTTCCAGCAGAAATCAAAAGCCCAAATAAATACTTGTTCAAGTGCACTTCTCTGTTTGTATACAGCTATGTATTGTATGACCAACTCGGTCTCACTTCCATGCCGGCAATTTCTGATGTCATTTGGCCAGGTGGTCATTTTTGACGCCAAGGGCATACTTGCTGTGTCGCATGTTGACGCATGTAGACCTAAGGCCTTTCCTTGACCTTAACTGTCAGTGAAGTACAGAAATGTTGGCACAATGTGAGGTTGTGCTTTTGAGTCGCGGGTAGCACTCATGAAGTGGTAACAACACTGGTGAGAAGGCCTTTAGAGTTTTATGCTTGGTCATGTTCACCACAGTTGATACTTTCAAACATCTAGATTTGAGACAAAATCTTCTACAGTATGTGAAGTTATGTCTTTCAATATTGAAAGTCAAAAAGCAGTAACTACATTTTGTTTGAACTTAGTTAAACTGGAAGTTGTAACATGCTGGGTGACCAAGTCTCCAGCAAACTGGGGCCTGTCTTTATCTCTCTTAAAGCGATGGTTCGGAGTAGAATCACCCTAATGCCATTTGAACCGTGACACCCATCCACCTTTACACCCGAAGTGTTTTCTGCCGCAGGCTTACATCAACAGAGTTGCCGTGTTATTCGATGTTTATTCCGGATAGCTTGACTCAAGCGCATATGGATCCTGGGCACCGTCTCCAAACTTTCCCCACAAAAATAACATGTCATGACACCAAACTTCTACAGTATAACAAATGTGGTTTGCACTCACAAAAAGATGAATTTGAAACTTTGTACATAGTCCAGGAGTTTATTAGTAACAACACACGAGACGATTAGCTTTTCTGCTGCTAAACATCCGTCGACGTCACTTCCTCCAGCTGGGACTTTCTTTATTGTAAGGTTTGTGTTTTAGTCCACAGCCAGGATATATGCACGAGTGTGGCATCGTCTTCTATTTATTAAACGTGGTAATATTTAAATCCGAAGTGGTTAATTTCTAGTTGTAGCGCAAGCTGTCTTTTTGAGTTTTCCGCCTTCCGGACTCACGTGTATTTGTTTCCATCAACAAAGTCCCAGCTGGAGGAAGTGACGTCGACGGATGTTTAGCAGCAGAAAAGCTAATCGTCTCGTGTGTTGTTACTAATAAACTCCTGGACTATGTACAAAGTTTCAAATTCATCTTTTTGTGAGTACAAACCACATTTGTTATACTGTAGAAGTTTGGTGTCATGACATGTTATTTTTGTGGGGAAAGTTTGGAGACGGTGCCCAGGATCCATATGCGCTTGAGTCAAGCTATCCGGAATAAACATCGAATAACACGGCAACTCTGTTGATGTAAGCCTGCGGCAGAAAACACTTCGGGTGTAAAGGTGGATGGGTGTCACGGTTCAAATGGCATTAGGGTGATTCTACTCCGAACCATCGCTTTAACACGCCACCAAATTTCACAACAAAGTACCAAGTAACTGGCTATGTCCTCCATTTCAAACTACCCCCAGATGTGTAATGCCTATTCAACACAAGCACTTCCTCCAATTCCACAATTGAGATGGGTTTAAGGTGATGACATATTACAGTAGTTCTATGACTGGTAAGCTACCTATCTGTGAGCCAACATGACAAACGTGTGGCAGCGGCACACCTCTGACTCAGTTGTATTATTTTGAGAGGATTTAAAGGCAAGTTTTCATTGAAAATGGCGCAAAAGGCCACCCTTAAAGAATTTATACAAAGAAAGGATATTTTGCTAGGAAGTGGCTTTGATGAAAGTTTGATTATCCAGTTAGCTCTGCAGATAGCTGAGCGAGAAGAAAAAGTAGTCTGATTAATTGTAGCTTCAACCAAGAGCATCCAACAGGCATTTGACTGACACATGCTAAGGGCATTTTCACACCTAGGCCTCTTTAAGTGAGCCGAACTCAGTCCTCTTTCAGTAGACCAAAAAGCAAACCGACAGCAAAAGGACTCTGTTCTGTTTTTGTTCATATTGTGAGTGTCTAAGAATAAGAACCGGCTAATCTTTCTGGTCCTGTTTGGCTTTTGTGGTGTGTCAGTCCTCTTTTTGATCAAACCAGGTCCTCTAGAACTCTCCTTAAGTGATTACACCTACCCTCAAACGCAACTTGTCAGGACTCGTAAGCAAACCGTACTGAGACCACGTCAATGAAGGTCTCAGTACGGTTCACTTTCAAGGGGTCTGGGTACACTTTGGAGCATTCACATATGCGCAAAAATGCTGAGTCACAGGTCTGAGTTCACTTAAATGGCTGTATGTCTGCACTCTGAGACATTATGGGATCTTGGCCAGTGTAAGCTTGCCAGAACTGTAGTTGCAGTAGCCAGGCTAGTCTCCACCTTCTTCCTATATTAAAGCACTGCCACACTTTTTTTAAGGTGTCGTAAATTAAGGTAGCCTAATAAATGCTTTTATATGGTTGGCTTATGGCCACATTTAGGGTCATCAAAATCAGTAAGAATAGTTTCAAATACAACTGGATTGCCACATGCAAGGATTGCTCTGAAGAAGTTACCTACACAAGTAGAGAGACTAAAAATGCCAAGATTTAAATAAAAAACAAACAAAAAAAACAACGTTCACCATGTTTTCAAAGGGTCCCTCCAAAGTGCTTGTTTTTGTAGTAACAGCTGTGAGTGATGGGCCTTGATTGTCTCTATCTTCATCGCAGATGCAGTATGTGCTCTAATTCGTTGGTCTGTATTGAGCTGGGGCTGATTTGAACAGGCAGATAGATAGATCATGGCAAAGTACAGCACAGCACTGCACTGTGTGTACTGTATTGTCTGAACCTGGCCAGGGCAACAGTAGATGCCGATTGTCCCCCACGTACTGCTCGTGGCACACAGAGGTGAGGCCTGGCACGCAGGCTGGCTGGTGGGCGGCCTGGCGAGCTGGTGGGCGGGCGGGTAGGAGGGCGAGCGGGCGGGCAGGCTGGCAGGCGAGCGGGCGTCAGGCTAGTGTTGCACTTGCAGCTGTCTGTGTTACATCATCAAGTTCAACTCAGAGTCTGTCCTGAAGGTCACGACTACAGGTCTATGTCTCTCCTCCTCTCTCGCTCTCTTGCTCTCTCGCTCTCTCTCTCCTCTCTCTCCTCTCTCCTCTCTCAAACATACTGTATCTCTGACACACACACACATATAAACACACACTCTCTGTATGGGTCTCTCTCTCTCTCTCTCTCTCTCTCTCTCTCTCTCTCTCTCTCTCTCTCTCTCTCTCTCTCTCTCTTTGTCTTTCTCTCTATCTGTGTCTTTTTCTCTCTCTCTCTCTCTCTCTCTCTTTCTCTCTCTCTCTTTCTCTCTATCTCTCTCTCTCTCTCTCTCTCTCTCTCTCTCTCTCTCTCTCTCTCTCTCTCTCTCTCTCTCTCTCTCTCTCTCTCTCTCTCTCTCTCTCTCCTGCTGAGTGAGTGTGTGGTGAGAGGCTGATCATGGCACGTAGTGAGACTGAAGACTGGAGAGGCTTGGTGTGACCGATGGCAGTGGCATGCCATGACCGAGTCACAATGCGGCTGCCACCTCTTGACCTTTCTAGATGGCGAGCTTATGAAGGAGGTCACAAGACAAGAAGTGACTGCCCGTGACATTATAACTTGTCTTTCCTAGAGGTGGCACATGTATCTTCCAATAAGCCTTTCAACACCTCTTTGCTGGTCCACCACAATTTCTAATTCCATAACATTATTATTCTTTAATGGAATGTGGTTTCTCTCTCTGCACCCTGAGTAGATCATTTTCATGTATAGCACTCAACACATTAAGAAGTTTCTTCTGAGAATTCTGTTGTTGTTCTGTCAGGAGTTTAATTGATTTTCATGTTATTTAACAGTAGGTCACAAAGAGGTTCGGCTGGTCTGATATTTCGATGTAGTGGTGCCAAAAGGCTATAAATCAATACCCCTCTAAAATTAGCCAGCCGATTTGCAGCTCCACGCTAAGAAATGTAAACCGTAGGAGTCCGTCAGGCTGCGAATGCTCGATCGCTTCATCGCTGAGGGATCTCTCATCACTAAATCACTGTGACATATGACATAAAAATGAAAGGGGTCTGAGGATTTTTTTTTAAGTGTTGAAATGAAATGAGAAAATATTCATTCAGCACCTTAAAGTTACACTGTGCAGGAAATGGTCAAAAAAGGTACTACAACTATGCTGCTCATTGAAAATGGGCTGCCTATTGCCAAATTTGATCTTTACATGAACGTTTTCCAAGTAATCAACTAATATTTGCTAGTATGGTCCAAGTACAGTAAATTTTGCAGCTAAAAATGGCTATTTCTGGAAATTCAAAATGGCGGACCATGGAGAAGATCCCCCTTTTCATGTATGAAAAGTGCCATTTTTCCAGTCATAATGAATACTTAGAATTTGATGGTGGTGGTAAGTATTCATGAAAAAGTCACATTAGTGAATGGGCAGCATGAATTCTGGAAATAAACAACAAAAAATCTCACACAGTGTCCCTTTAAGTTTCCAGAAAGAGGGCATATTTGCAATGATATCTCCATGTGCTAAAGGGGCACACATCAGGCAACTGTGTTCATCTATTAATCGCTCATTTAAAAATTAGCTGACTCATGAAAGTGATTATGATGCCTACTGTCTTTTTAATGCTCACTTGAAGGTTCTGATTTAAACACACAAGTCAGTCTGCCATGGGGACGGTCTTTAGACAGAAAGCTTGGCCATTAAGAGTCTGAAAACAATCTAAGTGAGCAGACATTTCTGCTTTAAAATGAGATCTCAAAAGCAATGGGGATTCTATAGGGGAATAGGACTCTATTTGCATGTTGAATGTGTATGAATGCAGCCCACTGTATTGAGAGTCTGGTCAGCTCTGAGAGAGTAGCACCCCCTCTCTCATTATGCCGGATTCCATGGCTTTTCTCCCAGTCCCTTGGTAGCACTTCTCCATGGCCATGTCCATGTTTGGCTGGCCCAATGTAAACTACATAGCCTTGTGTTATCTACATGTTCCTCTCACCTAGCAGCTGTTTACACAACCCTTGGGCTTCTTAAAACAACATTAATAACTTTTTTTAAACTCTTAACTTTATTTTGTTTCATCAGCATATAACTGGCTCTCGTGAATGTGTAAAAGGCACTTACTTTAGTCACCCTCATAATTTCACATGTTTGCATGAGTGGGATGACTCCTACTCTGGCCCCTGTTATAAATTTGCTGGTTCCAAAATGGCAACGACCAAGTGATAATGTCGTAGTAAAGGCTCTCTGTAATTTTAAGTAGCACTATGGTAGCTAAGTCAAATTCAGAGTTCCACTGGCAGAAGCTTGCAGGACGGTGCACATTATTAACAGACATCTCCCCTGTCAGTGTGTAGGGCAACCAAAAATGGAAACTACTTTGCTTATGAAATTCTGCTGTTTAGCAGTTATGTTATGGTAAAGTGATGATGACTTCAGGGATATTTGTTGTGTAGTTGTCATAGTACTATTTCCTCCCTATTCACAAAGGGGAATTGTCCCAGTATCACTGTGGCGTGATGTGATGTGTCTCAAGAGACATGACTATAACGTCCTGCAGTCATCCAATAGCTTGCAGGCATCCTCTGTTCATAGGCTAATCTCATTGGCTGACCAAATGACCTGCTTGGAATGGTTGAAAGAGTTACAACTAAGGAAGTCCGCTGAGTTTTCCCTGGTATGGTGGTCTAGATGTATTAGACGTAGGGCCGGTTCTAGTCAATTTGGTGCCCTCAGCGGGCACCCCTCTTTTTGTGGAATTACAAAATTGTCATCTGTAACCATACTGTGGTGTCCTACAGCACAGCTGATCTAGGACTTATATTATGTAGTATGTACTGAGTGAACTCAAATCTCAAAAGTAAGTGAATAATGAAGCACTCATCAGATTTCTTTTTTCATTTTTAATCGCCTCACATCACAGACGTTTCGGGCTTACACCCTTCTTCAGTGTGAAATGGCGAAATCTGATGAGTGCTTCTTTATTCACTTACTTTTGAGATTTGAGTTCATTCATTGACGAAGTTAATCACCCAGTGTAAATTATGAGAAGACAAGGTGTTGAGAGCGCTACCTGATCCTTCTACGTATGTACTGAGTGTCCATGAAAACTAAAGTATTACAAAATATTTTTTTTATTTCGCTTAATATTCTTATTCTGTGGGACGTGGCGCCCCCAAGACATTTGACGCCCTAGGTGACCGCATTGTTTGCCTATGTCTGGTGCCGGCCCTGATTAGACATGGCGGTGACCCAGTAGTGTCTCACTGAGGGGAACAGCCTGCCTCGACACACGAAGCATCCTCTCTTCTTTTCATATTTCATGTCACTTTGAGCACAAATGTCTCACAGGTCTTTGGCAGAGAGCCAAAGTCTTTTACTTGATACTGTACACACACACACACACACACACACACACACACACACACACACACACACACACACACACACACACACACACACACACACATATATATACACACACACACACACACACACACACACACATATATATACACACACACACACACATCAGAGGATAAAGGCTATCCATTTGTGAAATCTACTAGCAGTGGTGAAACCAGTTATACACCAGCCATACGTGACCTGCCTGTCATTTCTGCTGCATACTATGAAATTATGTCTTAAGTTGTTTGAGGTCATTAGCAAGAAAATACACTGTTCATACACAAACTATGTTTTTTTAATGAGTTGTTTTGGCCTTTGTGGTTGTACAAGCCTTTTCATGAATGATTAAAGTAAGTAAAACACATTTTATATTTATTGTTAATGAACATGATTATTATAAGTTGTTCATACTGTAGCAGTAAAAGGCATGCGCGATAGATGGACAGTAAACACATTAAAGATGGTATACTTGGTGTAGGCTTCCACACCTTTTACTAGTCTACACTTCACTAAGCTTTCTTTCTTTCTTTTTCTTTCTTTCTTTCTTTCTTTCTTTCTTTCTTTCTTTCTTTCTTTCTTTCTTTCTTTCTTTCTTTCTTTCTTTCTTTCTTTCTTTCTTTCTTTCTTTCTTTCTTTCTTTCTTCCTTCCTTCCTTCCTTCCTTCCTTCCTTCCTTCCTTCCTTCCATCTATCCATCCGTCTCCTCAGCTGCCAATAGTAAGTGGATCCGTGTGCATCCGGAGTGTGGCTACAACATGGTGAACTCTCCGCACCTGAAGCCTGCCTGGGTGCTGGACCGAGCCCTCTGGCACCTCACCTGCGACATCGCCGACGGGAAGTACACCAAGCAGGGCCTGCCCCCCGCCATCACCAGCGACAAGCAGCTTGGCGTAAGTGGCATGGGGGGCTGATTGGTGCTGCTAACACAGCATGTAACAATATGGCCAGGTCTTTTTTACTTGCCCTTAGATTCTGCTCAAATAATCGAATTTTAATCGAATTCGCAATTTGTGATGCCATGATTAAATGAAATCAAAATTGTCATTAATCGTGATGGAGGAAAAAATCAATTTGATATGCAGTCTCTGCTGCTTTTTAGTCTACAAACCACAAGAAAAATCAGTAGTTTTTCATCACTGTACAGGGATAATGGCTTCAAGTGCAGACTAATCACATGATTTTGTAAAACATTTTGAGATACCATTTAACCCCTACAGTGTGTGACTCGCAGTGTGTTGATGTGCACACACAGCATTGCAAAATTATTTTAACTACACACCATTCGGCACAGGCATTAGGGCATTTCAGTTGCTGAACAAAGTGACATAACACACCGACATTTTGAATTACCCTTTCAGATATTGCGAGCAATCCTGTGGAGTGATGTTTTCCCTAAGGTGAAACTGTGGGAGTTTTACCAGGTGAATGTGGACAAAGCTGTGGAACAGTTTAAGAAACTTCTTGACGCAGGTGAGAACATCCACATTTCCTGTGTCTTAAACAAAAGCCCACACAAACAGCAACCATAAATACCCACTTTAATTTAGTCGTAAAGAACCTCAAGTTCATACAGCAACCTTCCGTCATTTATGGTGCGCTACAATCCCCACTAGCTCAAGGCTAATTCTTGAAGTAATTTCCTGTTTTGTGTATTTCATTCAGGCAACAAGCCGTCCGGCAAAGGCGTGGACGCCAAGGGAAAGCTGCGGATCATTCAGGATCCCCTGCACAAGCGCTTCGGCAACACTGTGGATCTCCAAACTGCACTGGAGCACTTTTCTCAGAATGGGTGAGGCAATGTACTACATATCCACCCCGCCTATGAAACCAGGCATGTGGGGGGCACTGTGGCGCAACAAGCTAAGCCCCCCACATTTGGGCTTTCATGCCCATGGGGACCACGGTTCAAGTCCGGACAGGGTAATTTCCCAATCCTCCCCAATCTCTCTCTCCCACTAACTTCCTGTCAGCATCTCATACTATCCTGTCAATAAAGGCATAAAAAGCCCCTAAAATGTTTCTTTTTAAAGAAAGAAATCAGGCATGTGGCCCAGAGGGCTAGCTGATTCAATCTGGTTCTTGCTCTTCTATACAGTAATGACATCCAGGACTGCTGCACGAAGTTGAAGAAGAAGCTGGAGGAGATCAACAAGGAGTTTATGGAGGAGATGCATCGGCACCAAGAGCAGGTAGGAGTAGGCTACAGTTTATTAAAAAAGTGTATTTGAGCCAACGCAGTAGCCTTTTCATGCAGATGGGATTACCGGCAAATCTCAATCAATGTTTTAAATTAAGTCATGATCATTACGATTTTGGTGACAACAATGCTCTGCATAAAGGGCAACTTGCTGCAAGAGATTTTTGAGCTCATTCAGGGAAGGCCCCTTGCCAATATGGTCTACTCTCTGACTCTATTTCACCATGAACATCCACCTGACCTGACGAAACTCTACTTCCTCATGTCGCTAGGCAACCAACTGCATCATGGGAACGGTATCTTATGAGCGTCTGGCTGACCATGGTCCTAAAATGGGTGCTGTGACAAGGAAACATCCTCTGCTGACAAGGTAATGCTTCCTGAATGTCGATGAGTGCGACATCCAGGGCTGGTCTGGTAATGTGGCATACAGGGCATTTTCCCAGGGGCTGACAGTCCTTAGGGCCAATGGTGTTTTTTATTTTATTTCATTTTTTTCTTAGGGACTCGCCCACAATATAAAGGGGGCTGCCCATTGGTCCATCTTTAATATAGGCAGTGCTTCTCAATCTTTTTTGAACTACCCCTTAACATTAAAAAATAAAATAGGATAATGCCCCACAATGGCAACTAAGCATCCCCCCCCCCCCCCCCCCCGCCTGTCTAATGCCCCCTAGGGGGCTGTAGTGCCCTTGTTGAGAAACAGTAATATAGGCAGTGGATTGAGCCAATAATAATATACTGGCAAAAGCAAGGTAGCTGTGTGAGGGGATGATCTGTGCCAAAATCAGCCAGGCTTTGTTTAGGGCCCAGACCAGGCCTGTGGACATCTCAGGAATCTGCTCTGTTGTTATTGCCTTTGAGGATTCTTGTTCATCCAGGTCATGTAAGTCAAATGAGTTTAGCTATAACTTTAATTCTTCTTGTCGCTATTCTGTCTGAGGCATCCTCATATCCTTTTCTGTTGCTTCTGACCTCCTGCTCGACGTCATTGATGAGCAACATTTTATTCAGTATCTCAAAAAAGCTAAACTGAAAAGTCCTTATTTCATTTTCAACTGGGATATTGAATGGGGGAAAGTTTCAGATAAGTGTAATGTAATGCAATGTAATGTATACCCAGGTATTTCACCTTCCCATTTGAGGAGATGACATTGGAACAGGAGTGTGCAATAATGCCCATAAATGTACAGGAAAAACCCAACCAATACCTTATTTCCCTGCAGATGGTCAATCCCAAACAGCCCTGTTGGGCAGGAACGTGTCCAATCTGGCAAACCGCATCACATTAACCTGCTTCAGTTGTTATTCGATGTTTAGCGATTATATTTTCTACCCATTGACAGGTACTTCACCTTCCCGTTTGAAGAGATGACACTGGAGGAGGAGTTTCCCATGATGCACCAGGAAGATAAGGCATGTCACTTCCTGGCTCATAATGGATGGGTGATGGGAGACGACCCCCTCAGGAACTTTGCAGAGCCTGGTGAGAACAGCCTTTTTTTGAACAAAGTACAATACTGTAGATACAAGCACAGTCCATCTCATTGAGCAAGGTGCAGGACAAAAGTAGCGTTAACCGGACACAGCGTTATAAATTTGCTGTTACCAGAATGGTAATGACGTAGTCCATTACTAAAGGCCCTGTGTTATGTCATAGTATTGTAGTACTATCAGAGATCTTCTAGAGAGAGATACTTCTAGTATAGATACTTCTAGTTATTTTCCGGTATCCATCTGATGTCGGGTGAGCTTCCCTTTAGGAGACCTTCGGTTAGGAGACCTTCGGAGTCTTGAGGTTGAGAATAAATGGAGTGCCCTTAGCGCTGTAGATGGCGGAAGCGCACTTCTTGTGCAAACACCACAAAATGAGAAGAAGAAGGAGGGACACTCCCCTTAGAGGAGACCGAATTTTAGCACATGCTTTTGCATTGGGTGGGCGGGGTTTGACATCTCTTTTTCTCCTATACTATGTTTGGTACTATGGTACCTTTCAATGATTATTACAGCTTGCCACTGGAGGTATAGCGAGCGTACATAGAAAGTACACCGCAGCTTTGTTTAAATAAACTTTATCAGTTGGAGTTTCAGTGTGCTGAGGTCTACTTCCTCTATTCTGATCTTTTTGTTATGCACAAATTTTGAAAGTGTGGAAACTGAAGGCTTTCAAAATGGCCTGAAGTGGTTACTGTACGCATTCTTCATGTTACACTCATTCATTGTTAACCCGCTTGGACTTTGCAGCTGTGCTCATTTTTGTATCACCGTTACAATGCATTTTTTAAGTATAGTTTTTTTTATTTTTGCAGTTTCTGTGTTGAGGTGAAACATTGTATGTGTATCTTTTACTGCAGAAATGCCAGTATCAAATGTTTAAATCCTATTTTTCATACAATATTTACAGTACTGCTCACATTCTTGTCCACAATGTCCATGTGTTTACCTGGGTCTGTCTGTCTGTCTGTCTGTCTGTCTGTCTGTCTGTCTGTCTGTCTGTCTGTCTGTCTGTCTGTCTGTCTGTCTGTCTGTCTGTACGTCTGTACGTCTGTACGTCTGCACTCCGCATCAGGCTCCAATGTGTATCTGAGGCGAGAGCTGGTGTGCTGGGGAGACAGTGTGAAGCTTCGGTATGGCGAGAAGCCTGAGGATTGCCCTTACCTGTGGGCTCACATGAGCAAGTACACTGAGATCACCGCCAAACACTTCGCCGGAGTGCGTCTGGACAACTGCCACTCAACGCCTATCCACGTGGCAGAGGTAGGCTTTACGCAGTGTTTTTTTTATCAGATATCATTAAATGAGCACTTTTTATATAATTTACTATGCCATTTTATATCATTTACTGTGTCATGTTATATCATTTACTGTGCCATTATCTTGAAAGGACAGTCTACATGGTCCTCTTCTTAGGGAATAGTTTAATAGTGTTTAACATGCAAATCCAAAATGTACTTCATCTAAATGTGAGGGCAGGTGGTGTTTTTGTGTTTTACTTTGTGTTAGCAATGATTTTGATGTGCGAGTTTTACAATCAAAGGAAGCAGCTACTCTCCGCAATGGATATACAGTAGTTAAAATTAATAAATTGAGTTTCCATATGCAGATCGGATCATTGTCCTTTTCTAAATACAGTACTACAGTGTGTGTATGTGTGTGTCTATACCCAGTGTCAATAACACTTGTGAATTTGTTTTCTTAAGTGGTCATTAGCACTGTGAAAGATTCCAAATTGACCTCTGCTTTTTGTGTGTACTGTATGTATGTATGTGTGTATGTATCTTTTTGTACTGTGTGTATTTATCTACTGTATGTACTCTGTAGGCCATGCTAGCTGCAGCCAGGCGAATCAGGCCCAATCTGTATGTGATAGCTGAGCTGTTTACCGGTAGTGAGGATCTTGACAATGTGTTTGTGACTCGGCTAGGCATAAACAGCCTAATCAGAGGTACTGAGCCACTGCAAGTGGACAGAGAATGGCACGCTGACCAAATAACACACCCCTCCCCCACCCCAAGCCCAGAGCATCAACCCTGCACCTGTTTTTGTCTTAAAGGGAGAGAGCAGAAGAGACATTACTTTTTAAATATGACTATTACTTTTACTATTACTAAGGGAGTATTGGAGACATTTTTTACACAATCCTTATATGTCATCAGCCTGTAATTTGCACCTGTTGACATGAACCTGAATGATTGTTATCCCTTCTTTACGTGACGTTAAACTGAGGCATGTCCTTCCTTCGTTAGCTATGTACATTATAATTGGATATATATTGGGTAAGTAAGAAACAAGGAATTGGGATTCCTGTGTTTCAAGCTCTGTTGCTGAGCATCCTGCATCATTGAAGTGTTGAGGCTACACCATCCTTAAGTATGTTGGTGCTGAACTACAAAAGCTTTGTCATACTTGTCAGTTGGGGCGTAAATCAGAGCCTTCATGGCGATTTGATTTCTTAAGACAAGGATTCAGTTATTTTGACTGAATAATTTGATTTGATTCGATTTGATTCAGTGGTTCATATTTTTTTTACCTTACAGGCTTGGTTATGCATGACATTTTTAATAATAATGCCTCACAAAATAAGTGCAATAATGACAAAAGTAACAAAGACAACTAATCGATTCTCTTGCAGATGCATTGATTAATCAATTCGCTGGATGTAGGATCGATGCATTGATACAAATCTATTACTATTTACACCCCTACTTGTCAGTGACTGAGATATGGACAACTCATTGACAGTCAGCACTTATTGTAGGTTTAGGTAAAAAATCAGCAACACCTGACATTGGTTGCAACCCTGTCAGGAATATTAACATACAACATGTCTGTGAAGTTTCATTCACATCATGTTATCCAAAGTGTTAAGTTGTGTGCAGCTTCACTTTTTGGAGAATGTGTCTATGTACATGTACTGTACTGTATTATTATGAAGAGGGCATATGTTCTGGCATATGGTATAGTATACGTGAACGATAATGGTCACTTTAAGAAGTAACAGTTGCAGCCTTGTGCTTCTGGTGTCGAGTTTTGAATGTAAAGCCTAAAAACTGCCTTTGTTGAAGAATGTAAAGCCTAAAAACTGCCCTTTTTGAAGAATGTATTCCTTAAAAACTTGCCTTTGTGTCTCCCCTTCCCCTTTTTTTATTCAACCCCTTACTCACCTCTTCATTTCAACTCATTTTTATCCCCCTGCCACATCGTACTGCTGCTCCCCCTGCTGGGCTCGTGCCAAAACGACATCTCTTGCCTTGCTGCCACAATACTCGCTCCACTTCCCTGGCACGTTCCTCCCTGACATTCCCTCTGCCTCTCCCTCTGTACCCTGATTCATCCCACCACTTCCTTTCTCTCTCACTCCCTCCTCTTTTTTCTGTCTCCTTTCCTCACACCTCTTCTCAAACTCCATCTCCTGCCCCTTTTATCCTCCATCTCCATCTCCATCCCCCCCTCCTTTTCCCCCTCTCCCTCTGTCTTGCTGTCCTTGCTCCCTTCCTCTCTCACCTGTCTTCTCTTTCTATCTTCACTCCTGCTCACCACACACTCTTTCGATACGCCAAATCTCCCAATACCTCCATCCCACCCCACACCATCCTCACACACTCTTTTGATTTGCCAACTCTCCGATACTACCCCCCCCTCCCCTCCCCTCCCATGCCATCCCATCCCATCCTGCTCCACCCCACCCCGTCCCCTGCACCCCCTGCCTCCTCCATCCCTGTGCTGCTGTGGCTGGCCGCGTGCAGTACATGCTTGGGGTGGCTCGCGATGTCCGTGCTGATCTGTATGTGGTTGCTGAGCTCTTCACTGGCAGTGAGGATGTGGACAATGTGTTTGTGACGCGCCTGGGTATAACCTCTCTCATCAGAGGTAAGCGCCTTTTCTATCGAATGCACAAAACACCTGCTCCTGAGCCCCAATTATCCCCAAACATCCATTGAAATGGTATAGCTGTTAACACAGTGTTGTTTGCCCATTTGCCTAATCTTGTCACTCTCTGCCTTTTTATGTTTCAGTTGCTTGGTGTGATGTATTTCATTTTTTTATTTAATTTCATACATTGTTACAAACTGCACAATCACCCTCTTCTGCTGTCATCCCCATACAATAGCTGATGCAAAATATTCAGCCCCAACTTCGCAAATGACTTTCTCCAGATATTACCGGACTTAATTTGCATACACTCATTACCTGAATAACGTCACCACAAGGCAACTTTGATGCCTTTTTTCCACTGCCAGTTTTCTGGTAGGTCTGCAGCTCGACATAGCCCGACTCGGCTGCCACTTTTTGCTTGTGTCGTGCCTATTCGATAAGCAAAAAGTGGCGGCCGAGTCACGCTCTGTCGAGCTACCAGAAAGGCCTACCAGAAAACCAGTAGTGGAAAAGAGGCACTTGATGCCTTTTTTCATAGTGTGCATGATGTATGCTATAATTCTACACTTACCTACAGCTAGTTAACACTAGTCACCAGCAAAAACAATTAGGGGAACACCGCATTAATACATACAATCACACCTACACCTAATATCAGAGTCTGTGTCTGAAAGATTAACTTGCTTATTATCTACGTACAGTGCACTACTCAGTAAATTCTCCAATGTTAATTCAACACTTCAATGCTACTACTGTGCAGTGTGCGCAATTCACTTCTTCACTTGTTGCTTTGTAAAAAACCTAGAGAACAATAATGCAGACGTGTGTATTGAAACTTGTTAATCAGTTCTCCAATAAAAATAATTTTTAGGGGAAAAGAAGAATATAAGGTTGATGAGTTCAACTCTCTAGTACTATTTTCAGGCTGACCAGAGCGGTGCCGGTGGCCACACCAGTTACATTCGACATGTAAAGTGCTTACCTGCGAACCATCCACATTCGTACCGGGCTCTAAACTTCTCCACACGTGACTATATGTTACCCGGATGAACCTGCCGATGTCCACGTTGTCGTCATGATTCGCAGAGAAAAACGTACAGTATTTCTCGGTTCGCATTGCGAATCAACGTAACGGGCTCCGGCACAGTTCTCAGTTGGCCTGAACACGCCATCAGTGTTGAATCGATGCTCCAGTAATGCACTGTGTGCTACATAGTCAACAAGTGAGGATTGCTGATATTCAGTAAGCTAGCAGCGTCTTTCCACTGAAGCCTCGTCTAACATTTTGACCTTTGACCCCCACCCCTCCAGAGGCCATGAGTGCAGGCGACAGCCACGAGGAGGGCCGTCTGGTGTACCGCTACGGAGGCGAGCCGGTGGGCTCCTTCGTGCAGCCCACGCTGCGGCCCCTGGTGCCCTCCATCGCCCACGCCATGTTCCTGGACGTCACCCACGACAACGAGTGTCCCATTCAGGTACGAGTGCCCAGTTCAGCCCTTATTTGGTACGATGGCCAGATAAATGACACTATGGCATTAGTGACTGTGACATTAAACATAACAAATAAGTACCGGTATGTGTTGTTATGTCCATGTTCTGTTCTGGGGTGTCGCCCATAACAATGATTGCCCCATTCAGGCATGTATAGCTCTTCTTTGGTAAGACACTATGATGACGGAGGCAACTCTGTCTCCATGCCACACGTTGCCAGAGTTTTAGAGCTTCCACCTCGCCATTAACTTCATTGAACCGTTCACTCGTTGCCACTCGTTATCACTCGGGAATCAGAATGTCCATGCTCCTGGATATCAGCCATGACAATGAGTGCCCTGTTTATAATTAGATGCAGGGTATGACATACTAGAGTATGTCATTATAGGGTGTCGAAGAGTGCCCTATTCAGGTGCACACCCTTCCTTTGGCAGGTTTGTAAAACACTGTAGCATAGTTGATTTGTTGAAGAAAGTGACACAGTAACACTACGTGAAGTAGTGACAGTGATGCTTAACACGTGAAAGAGTGGGCCATTCTGTGGGCCATTCTGATCCATGTTTTTCCTTGGCAGGCAGACAGGCCTTGTGTGTGACGTGTTCATGTAACACGCTGTGTCATGAGTCACGACCAAAGACCCTCTTCCACCAGCTGTCCAGTGCTGTGTTGGGAATCATTTACTTTGGTAGACAAAACCATCTGCTCCCCACCGTGACTGGGCCTCAACATCCCTCCTCACAAATAATAAGCAGAGGACACCACTTGATTGCTGTGGCACAGTAGCAGTACCAGTGATGAGCTGTGTACAGTAGCTGTTTACAAAGATGACACTATCATGCAACATGTTTAATGTTAAAACATTTCCTTTGTTAGCTGCTGATTTTCGTGTGTGTTGGTGTGTTTTGTGCAGCTGCGCTCGGTGTACGACTCGCTCCCCAGCTCTGCCATCGTCTCCATGGCCTGCTGTGCCACAGGCAGCACTAGAGGATACGACGAGCTGGTGCCGCACATGGTGAGATGTGGTCATGTGCTGTTACCTTACCCCTCCCAGGATGCGATTTTGTAGGGTGGGATGGTGGTGGGGGTTTGTGGGTATTATTAGCATTAGTATTTTTTCATTATTGTTCTTTTTTGCTTTGTCATTTAACATTAGACATTTGTTTGTCAACCTTTCAGATTTCGGTGGTGAACGAGGAGCGCTTCTACCCCAAGTGGAACCCCGATGCCAAGCCCGGTACCCCAGGGGAGACCAACCTCCAGACGGGCATCATGGCTGGCAAGCTGGCCCTCAACAAGCTGCACAAGGACCTGGCTGCCAAGGGCTTCAACCAGGTCAGCATCATATACATACAGTAGTAGAAAAGGGTGGAGTAGAGTGGAGTAGAGTGGAGTAGAGTGGAGTAGAGTGGAGTAGAGTGGAGTAGAGTGGAGTAGAGTGGAGTAGAGTGGAGTAGAGTGGAGTGGAGTGGAGTGGAGTGGAGTAGAGTGGAGTAGAGTGTGGAAGAGAGTAGAGTGGAATAGAGTGGAAGAGTGTGGAATAGAGTGGAACAGAGTAGAGTAGAGTGGAGTGGAAGAGAGTGAATTAGAGTTCCTTTATTCATCTTGAAGGAAATGTGTTGTTTAGCAGTTGTCTAGCAGATATTTATACACAAAACACAGACGTAATACACACTGCAAGACAGATCAAATTTTTAAATATTATTTTATTGACGTGTTTGAAGTATATTGTATTGTAGGTGACAAGTTATGTGGAGTTTAATACTTTAGGAGGCAACATAAAAACAGTTTCCACTTGGTTACCAATTTAATTTTGTGCATATGAGTGTGTGTTGCAGTATGTAGATCGCCATTACACTGTCATTCGTCATTCGCCATTCACGCTCAGCCTGAAACGATCATGGGTAAATAGACACGCAAAAATGTGAGAGTGCTGTTCTCTGCTTCTTCTTCAACAGGTGTATGTGGACCAGGTGGATGTGGACATTGTGGCCGTCACCAGACACTGCCCCAGCACGCACCAGTCGGTGGTGACCGTGTCCCGTACCGCCTTCAAGGACCCCAAGACCCACCACTACAGCAGTGAAGTGCCCTCCATGTGTATTCCAGGTACCCTATATCTACCTCTAATGCCACTCTTGAAGCGAGGACCCAAAACATGCATAGCAGTGCATATGATTTAAACATTCAGCCAGCCAGGGCCGGTTCTAGTGAAACGCTTCTCTTAGGCTTTCCATTTTGTGCATTTAGAAATTTGCATCTGTAAACATAGCATTGCTTAAACACAGCTCATCTACTATCTACATATACAGTATTCCGAGTGTCCATGAATTATCATTGTCATTGTAATCATTTTATTTCACTTTACATTTTCATTTTATGGGATTTGGTGCCCTGGCGTCAGCAAATGACTGCATTGTTGTGACAGCCTAGGAGGCCCTATTATGGACATTTGATTTCTTGTTATGTCGAAAGGGAAAATTGAGGAGGTGGTCTTTGAGGCCCGCACGCTGCAACGGACTGTCGATCCGTACTCCAAAGACGGTCAGAGCATCAACGGCATGCCTGACTACACAGTGGTGATCTCGGAACACCTCCAGGTACGTGAATGCTAACACTTTGTTTTAGGATTCATATCTTAGCCTGTAGCCACTCACACACGCCTAACTCTCTGTGTAAGGGACTTACAACACAACGTGTTTGCTCAACTCAAATCTGTTATTTGTTGGACGTGTGTTCACAAGTTTGAGATGTTTGATGAAATCTAAGGCACGCTTCGTCTTCATTAAAAAGCTTTTAACTAAACTGAATAATTGAACAGTTAAAAATTGCCAGCATTGGCCTTCATAAGGGCTTTAAACAAGTTCAAACTTCCCCCCACTTCATCAAACATCTCAAACTTACGTCTAACCAAAGAGCACCTTCGCGCTTCTAAACAGAACACAGAAGTCCTCTGACCTACATCTTCTGTGTATTCACAAGTTTCTTGTTTGTTGCTAATAAGGCTTTTGTGTTTTGTTATTGATCTAGTCGTAATAAGGACATACACGTACAGTAGTAGCCCCTTGGATTTTTTCTGTTTGTTTAACAATTGGTTGGCCAGTGAAGTCATAGTTTATAATTGTAACTTATCTGTCTACTTGTGTGGGGAAGACACGCTCACACTATTGCCTGATGATCTTTCACAGTTCTTTTTAACTGGGTGCTGAATCCCACATAAACATAGATGATCACAATCACCATTACCAGTACACTCTTGTGAAGGTCTGGTTTGTGGGTGATTAAACATAGAAAAACCTTTTTCTCTGTTTGTTTTCCTTATGTGGTAGCCCCATAATGCATGCCATTCCACCAGTGGAACGCTGGAATAGACATTGAAAAGTTTTCTACCATAATACTACACTAGTATGACATGAGCCAAGGCCTTTAGTAATGCACTACGACTTGGCCATTGCCAGTCTGGTAACAACACATTTATAACGCTGTGTCTGAATGGGTTAACGTGTCTATCTGCATCTGGAAATTTTGTGTACCGGTAGGTTGCCATTTTGACCAGGACTCCCTGACCAAAGAGACAGTTTTTGTCTCAATGGGACAATCCTGCATATATAAAGGATAACTAAAGGATAAATGAGAAAAAAAACTCTTCTTTCATTGACTTGTGCTTTCATTGACTTGTGCATTGATGCTGCAGTTGAAGGACAGCAAGATAGTGAAGCAGGCTGCGGTGACCTCCAAGGGCCGCAGTGAGTTTGTGCAGGAGATCATCTTTGAGCAGCTCACCCCTGGAAGCGTCATCGCCTTCAGGTGAGTGCATGTGTACTCAGGGCCGGATTAACGCACAGGCTAGATATGGCTGCATCCTAGGGTCTTCACCTGCCAGGGGGCCCCACAGGCTAGATATGGCTGCAGCCTAGGGTCTTCACCTGCCAGGGGGCCCCCACAGGCTAGATATGGCTGCATCCTAGGGTCTTCACCTGCCAGGGGGCCCCACAGGCTAGATATGGCTACAGCCTAGGGTCTTCACCTGCCAGGGGGCCCCACAGGCTAGATATGGCTGCAGCCTAGGGTCTTCACCTGCCAGGGGGCCCCCACAGGCTAGATATGGCTGCAGCCTAGGGTCTACACCTGCCAGGGGGCCCCTGATTGGTTAAAAGTGAAAAATTGCAGAATAATGACTATATGCAATATTGAAAAAATCATCTGCCATGTTATCCTTATTTCTAGCTCGTAATTATGATACTGATAAATGTAAATTTGCTTTCCGGGGGCCCCCACAGCAACCTGTAGCCTAGGGTCCCCAGGCCATCTTAATCTGGCCCTGTGTGTACTACATACTGTACATCGTATATGCTTTTCAAACCTTTTGAATTTATGCAAAAAAACAACATTAGGATTTTATGAAATGGACTGACATATTGATGCATGAGCGAGTGCAATCTGTGCCATTGCTGCCAGTTGAATAGAATTTGGCACAATTAAAGGCAGAACTTGAATTTTACACACACACACACACACACACACACACACACACACACACACACACACACACACACACACACACACACACACACACACATTCTACATATTCTACGTCCGCAGGGTGAGTCTGGACCCAAAGTCGCAGGAGATATTGGGGCAGTTGCGTGGCTACCTGTCGCAGTTCAGTAGGCAGTACAAGGCAGGCAGCCTGACCGACCCCCAGGGCCCAGGAATACTCAAGATCGACTTGGAGTTGTGAGTAACACCACACACACACACACACACACACACACACACACACACACACACACACACACACACACACACACACACACACACACACACACACACACACACACACACACACACACACACACACACACACACACACACACACACATCAGATTCTTCTGACCTCAACAAGTCTGTCCAGTATCACTGTGCTGCATCTCTGTCAAATCAACATTTCTGCTTATGTCTATCAAGGGCAGCAGTGAATTTTTTCCCCCTTTCCTTACATGGAGACTAACATGCATTGTGCGAAGACTTTCTATTGTATTGCATTGCATCGTACTCTATTTTCTTCCTTTGTCTCCTCTACTCTACTCTACTCTATTCTCCTCTACTCTCCTCTACTCTCCTCTACTCTCCTCTACTCTACTCTACTCTACTCTACTCTACTCTACTCTACTCTACTCTACTCTACTCTACTCTGCTCTGCTCTGCTCCTCTCTTCTCTTGATAGCACATGTCAAGTTACAGTATACAATAATACCAAAGTGGTGAAATTGCAGCTCTACGGTAGGTGATGGCATACTCCCTCTCTCTCTCTCTCTCTCTCTCTCCCTCTCTCTCTCTCTCTCTCTCTCTCTCTCTCTCTCTCTCTCTCTCTCTCTCTCTCTCTCTCTCTCTCTCTCTCCCTCTCTCTCTCTCTCTGCCTGTGTCAGTCTGATGTCCAAGCTGAGCCTGGCTGACCTGAACACACTGCTGTTCCGCTGCGATGCTGAGGAGAAGGAGGACGGCGGCGGAGTCTATGGCATTCCCTCTTGGCAGGACCTGAAGTACGGTGGCCTACAAGGTACAAACTCAAGCACATAATCATGTTTTTTTGTTTCCGTATTCATAAAAGTTTGGTAGCTTAGTTGAAAACGTTTGCACATTCGCACGCATGGCATGCATGCCCAACTATAGATGAAATGTAAGATGATATTTGCTCATAATTCAAAGTTTGCATGCAATGTCAAAAACATAGACGGACACACACACACACACACACACACACACACACACACACACACACACACACACACACACACACACACACACACACACACACACACACACACACACACACACACACACACACACACTGTATAATGAAACCTAATTCGCTGCTATTTCTGAACTCAGGCCTCATCTCGGTGATGGCGGACATCCGTCCCAGGAATGACCTGGGCCACCCCTTCTGTGACAACCTGCGCCAGGGCGACTGGATGATCGACTACGTCAGCAACCGCCTGGTCACCAGGGAAGGTCCAATCAGAGAGGTCAGAGACTAGAGACTGGCACCTGTAGTCAAGAGAAAACATGCACTGCCAACAAGCGGGGTGGTGTCATAATTCCCAACTAGGAATTAAGAATAACATATTTGCTGACGGCTTGTCATAATTCAGCCCCCCACAATCCCCAACCCCATTTGGTTAACTGGGGGCCCCCTGGGTAATGGGGGCCCTAGGCTGCAGCTGTGTCTAACCTGTGTGTTAATCCAGTTCTGGTGCTGCTCTACAGTATAATAAAAGTAGAAAAGTTAACTCCTATAGCGTCAATACCAAGCAAGCTCAACAGCGCCCTCTGGTGCTGGTGGTGATAAGAGACACTGTGGACAGAGCATTGGAACCGAAGAGTTTCAATGTGCCCATGGTAAACTAAGATAAGCGTTGCATTGTTTTTTTGGGGGTTTTTTGTACAAGTATTTTTGGGGCTTTTAGGCCTTTATTATTGCAGGACAGTGTGAGAGTAGACAGGAAATGATTGGGAGAGAGAGATGGGGCAGGTCCGGACTCGGGGTCCCCGTGGGCAATGTAAGCCCAAATGTGGGGGGCTTAGCGCACTGAGCCACAGCACCCAAACGTTGAATTGTTACCAGTGCCATGAAGTGGGTTCAACTCTGGTCTCCTAAATGGGTGCGACTTTCCAAATGAACCCCATTGAGTCTACTAGTGTTCTAAAGGGGAATGACTGGCAAAGGATGGCAGCCTAGAACCTTCAGTCATATTAATTCTGGAAGAAAGTTTGGCAGTGGGAAGTACTTTTTAAGAGGGGGTGGCTGGGCATCTCAGGATGGTAAAATAATCAAAATATTTCAATACTAACAGAAAATGGTAGCATTAAAAAAGAAAAGCTCTTGCTACAGGGGGTGCTGCAGCGCCGGCAGTACCTCTACTTCCCACGGCTATGGAAGAAACTCCTTACAAACCTTTCTTGGAGCAAACAACGCAGCAAACGAAAATTTAAAAAACAAAAAGTAAGCAATTCGCGTTGTCTTTTAAACTTTCGTCTAGGGTCTAAAATAAATTTATTGTAATCTATGGACAGGTGGGCAAGTGGCTGCAGGCGATGTTTGGCTACCTGAGGCATGTGCCCCGATACCTGGTGCCACGATACTTTGATGCCATCATTGTTGGCGCCTACACCACTGCCCTGGACGCAGTCTTCAAACAGATGTCAAGGTAATCGCAAAACAAAATAAAAAAAGTTGTAAAATACAAATATTCCATTTAAGGTAGCTGCAAAATAAATTGAAAAAACTGATATGAAAATATGAATTCACACAATAGCCAAAACCAATAACCAATAACTGAAGTTTGCTACAAAATATAATTCATTCAGGTTGTGGTAGCAGTACCCAAGTTCTTTTGAATTTTACTTTTTTTAGAACTAAGTGATCATTCTTTTTTATGTAATGCTGTCTCTTTTCTCAGTTTTGTTCCCCATGATTAGACAATTGAGAAACTGCAAAGTGGGTAATGACTTTGTAGGAAGTCGGTGTGCAGTGTGTACACCACAGTTTGCACCACAAATGCCTGCAAGCAAATGCACTCCTGATAAGAGACTGGATAGAGTGGAAATGTACCTCTGCCTCAGAACACACTGTGTGCAAGTAAAAACAAGAACTTGTGTCAGTTGCACAATATTGAACCACCACTAGTACTTTTCCATCGCACATCCTCTAAAGTGTCAACAATACTATCAGCCATATTACATATGTTTATTTCATGTACACAATACTGTTTCACTCAGTTTCTAAAATGTTGTCATTTTTATGTGATTTTTTTCACCATCTTGCTGAGTCATGGTTGTCATGTCTCCACCACACCTCTTGGTGTCACTGTGCAGCTTTGTGCAGAACGGCTCTACCCTGGTGAAGCAGCTGGCCCTGGGCTCTGTGCAGATGTGCGGCGTGGGCCGCTTCACCGCCCTGCCCCCCTTGTCTCCCGCCCTGGAGGACGTCCCTGTGCGCATCAACCCCGATACCAAGAAGGAGGAGCAGTGCTGCGTGTCCCTGGCAGCAGGTCAGTGCCGGCTGACCCTAGCACAGTTAACCCATTTAAGCCTGAGGCACCTGCAAAAAAACGGCTGCTGAATGCTTAAGCCCTTTTTGGGAAAAGGTGCCCTCAACCTATAAAAATCCCAAATACCTCAGCGCCCAAAGCACATAAAAACATGAACTGAGTTGCATATAAAAGCTAGGAGCCCCATCTTGCATTAGAATGTGTTCGCTCTAACATACCCATAACATACTCATAACAAACCCAAATCTCATGAACCTGAATGCTGTGTCCATGCAGCTTCAGGCGCCTGGATTAATGCTGCGTATACACAGAATCAGACTTAATGGCAAGGGGGCAGCCACAGCCTAATGGTTAGAGAGGTGGTCTTAAAATCAGAGGGTTGCAGGTTCGAATTCCACCCTTACCGCACCTTAAGATCAGAATGTTGCAGGTTCGAATCCCACCCTTACCTCTCCTTACACCTCCATCCATGACTGAAGTGACCTTGAGCAAGCCACTTAACTGATGCTTTTATCCAAAGCGACTTAAAGTTATTTTACAGGGTATTGGTCACAGTCCCTGGAGCAATGTGGGGTTAGGGGCCTTGATCAAGGACACTTTGGCCATGGATAGAGGTGGTAGGGATAGGTAAGGGTGGGATTCTTAAGACCACCATTATATAATATTTGACTTGAATGTGAACAGAAATACTGACTGACAATAGGAACCAAAGAAACACCAGTATTACAAATTAAAGCAGAAGGAGATCATTGTTGTTGCATGTTGGAGGGTGCAATGTTTGTGGATTACCAGTATGTGACATTTCTTCAAAGTACAATGTATTACAAAACATTGTGGGTTATCTCATCACAGAGTGTAGTGGTAAGCAACTGGACTTGGCAATTGAAATACGCTTCCTTCCTCCTCGTTCAAGAAACTGCATCAGTTCTGGCAGATGTACCGCATAACATGGTCCACCATTATATAACATTTGACGAGAATAGAACATGAATGTGAACAGAAATACTGACACTGACAGTATGAACCAAAGAAAAACCGGACATGCAACATGATCTCCAGAATTCTGTGCTCCTGGACACGGATGTTAAGGACGCGAAATCCGTGTCCAGGAGCACGGATTTGCCAAAATTCCGTGCTCCTGGACATGGAATTGTTTTCCATGATGGACACACAGAAGGGCTCTCTCTATACTCCCACAGCTCTATGTTTCCACAGTCTTGTGTTTTCTCAGGATTTTTCTAATTCCAAATATTTTTTCTAAAAAAAAAAAAAAAACTGACAGGTTAGTGTTAGGGATTGTTTTGGTCTGGGCACAGCTATTATTCTTTCATTCATTATATGAATTTGATAGCCTATCAACCAACTGGAAAAGGTATTTCTCAAAAATATGTCTTTAATGACAGGTTAAGGTTAGGGAATGTTTTGGTCAGGGCACAACTTAAATTGCTACAACATTATTTTGTTTAGGATTAGCATTTGGTATGTATTTTCTAATGATAGAGTTAACACAGTGCTTTGGGAATATAGAAAGCACTTCCATGTGCCCATCACAGAAAACAATTCCGTGTCCAGGAGCACAGAATTTTGGCAAAATCCGTGCTCCTGGACACAGATTTTGTGTCCTTAACATCCGTGTCCAGGAGCACGGAATTTTGTAGATCAGGCTGCAACATACCAGTATGACAACTTTAAGGGACACTGTGCAGGAAATGGTCAAAAAAGGTACTGCAACTATGCTGCTTATTGAAATTGGGTTGCCTATTGCCAAATTTGATCTTTACATGAAAGTTTACTAAGTATTAAACAAATATTTTCTAGTATGGTCCAAGTACAGTCATTTTTGCAGCTAAAAATGGCTATTTTTGGAAATTCAAAATGGCGGACCATGGAGAAGATCCCTCTTTTCATGTATGAAAAGTGCAATTTTTCCAGTCATAATGAAAACTTAGAATTTGATGCTGGTGGTAAGTATACATGAAAAAGGTAAAATTATTTCCAGAATTCATGCTGCCCATTCACTAAACAACTAAAAATCTCACACAGTGTCCCTTTAAAACAGAAGGAGATCAGTGTTGTAGCACGTTGGATGGTAAAATGTTTCCTTCTTCCTCGTCCAAGAAACTGCATCAGTTCTGGCTGATGTACTGTATAACATGGTCATTTGGATAACATCATCTGGGTGAACATGGGCAGCCATGGCCTAGTGGTTAAGGAGGTGATCTTATGATCAGAGGGTTGCAGGTTCGAATTACCTCTCACTGCAACATCCATGGCTGAAGTGCCCTTGAGCCAGGAACCTGACCCCACACTGCTCCAGGGACTGTAACCAATATGCTGTAAATAACTGTAAGTTGCTTTGGATAAAAGCACCAGCTAAGTGTAACATACAGTACTATGACAGTAGGTTACCAGTGTATGTCATTTCTTAACTGTGTGGTTTCTACTGGGTTGTGGTATGACTTTGGTGTGTTGGTGAGCAGGTTTGCCTCACTTCTCTGAGGGAATCTTCCGCTGCTGGGGGCGGGACACCTTCATTGCCCTGCGAGGACTCATGCTGGTCACCGGGCGCCACCTGGAGGCCAGGTCTGTACAATGCACATATACACTGTAACTTACAAACCTAAGGCAGCAGTGCAACTTGCCTTTTTTGCATTTTACTGGCTTGCAATATTTTGCAGTGTAGTAGCAAAGTTTCAATATGATCTACCAAGATCACCTAGAATTGTATGCACTGGGCACTTAATGCATGTTAATTATCTTTCGCCCATGGTGCAGGAAAATCAGAATAGATGCTGCAACATGTCTTAAAGTTAAATACACAGAGATGTTTTTCCAGGTCCTAATAAATAATACATCTTAGTTCAAGAGAGTCCTTGTGCACAAGCCCTCAGCAATGCAGGTGCATTTGTGAGGCAGGAGAAGGTGAACAATGGACAAAATTTCAAAAAATAATAAATCCTGTCTTTGTCGTTTGTACAGGAACATCATCCTGTCGTTTGCAGGCACCCTGCGCCATGGCCTGATCCCCAACCTGCTGGGCCAGGGGGTGGGGGCGCGCTTCAACTGCCGCGATGCCGTGTGGTGGTGGCTGCAGTGCATCCAGGATTACTGCAACCTGGTGCCCGAGGGCCTCAGCATCCTCAACAGCCCCGTCTCTCGCATGTACCCTACTGACGACTCCCAGCCACAGCCTGCCGGCTCTCACGTAAGCATCAGGGCTTGACATTACATTTTTTAATTCACCGGCGGCCACAGTGGCTAAGCTGCTAGTCACTAGCCATTCAGGCTTTCTACTAACCACAGTTTTGTTGCCAGTATTTTCTTAGGATTATTTTCTTTACCATGGTACATTTTAAGCCCAGAAAATGATCAAGTGATTAAACAATACTAGTACTATAAACAATACTACATGTAGTGTGTTAAATGAAACAATCTATATCAGACATAGACATGGATTCTTTCTTGAGCTTGCACATAACACAAGGGGCAAAAACAGGATGTAGTCTACTGTGGTATGTCATACACAAGAATAAGTTCCCCACCAAAGTGGCTAGTGAGATTGAAATTACTACCAGCCACAGCCCAATTTTACCAGCATTTGGCTGGTTGGCAGCAGCCAATGTCAAGCACTGCCTGATAGGCATGAAGCCATTTAAGTAACACACTGGCCCGCCGACCCTGCACCACACAACAAAACACAATACAAATATAAGTATAATAACAATATTGTTCATAATGGGGACATCTGTAGTACCAGACTGGCTTAATGTAGTCCTGACCATACATATTGCATTCTTCTCCCCCATAGGACCAGCCCCTGTACGAGGTGATCCAAGAGGCCATGCAGCGCCACATGCAGGGCATCGAGTTCAGGGAGAGGAACGCCGGACCCCAGATCGACATGCACATGAGGGACGAAGGTCAGCCCCACTCAGAAATACCCTACTGCACTGTACCAAAGTACATTTATTTGTACATACAGTAGCCTCTTTCATACAAGTTTCATGTGCTCAACAAAAAAATATAATAATAAAATAATAATAAGAAGAATGATAATAATAAATATATACTTATTATTACTATTATAATTATAATGCATAATTATAATAATCAATTACTGTATATTGCATTTCATTTAAAAGCACATTTCAAATCACACAAGGACATTATAGAAAGATAATCAGCAGTAAAAACATGGATGGGCACTGCCCACCCACACCACTAGTTATAGTTATGTAATCATAAGAAATACAACAGAGAGGCAGCACATTGTACACTGAAGAAGGCACACGCCGAATCAGGGGTCCGTTTCTCGATTATTGTCGTTGCTAACCGTCTTAAGACCATCTTAAGACCGTCTTAAGACCGTCTTACCGTTCCCTTGGATTTAGTGGTGAGCGTCGCTGTCGAGAGAGAGTTGAGTCGCTCGTACGAAGGACTTTGCTAACGACGATAGCAAAGACGCTTTCGAGAAAAGGACCCCAGGTCTGTGCAATAGTCCAGTGTTTCTCAACAGGGGTGCCGCGGAAACGTGGCTGATTAAATAAATTCTGTAATATAATACATATTTGTCTACAGCGATAAGTTAATGCTAGTCCGTGGAATCTTTCATCTGCCATTTATGCACAATGAAGTAAATATAGGTCGCCCCAGTCAGCTGCAACTCCGAACGTAGGTCATGTGACGTCTCCAAATGTGTTACTTTTCTAAGCTTGTGTGGTATCGGATGCAATGCCATGTTACGGCTTGTTGGTTTGGGGTGCCTTGAAATTTTTCATGAATTGAAAGGGTGCCTCGCCTAAACAAAAGGTTGAGAAACACTGCAATAGTCAATAAAAGAACAACAGGGTTTATGCAAGGTGTGCCCTCTTTATTTCAATTTCAGTTCATCAGTCCAGCACCCTCACAACACTTTATGAACACTAGGTGAAATAGCCAGGCACTTCATCACAAGTGCATTTTCAATAGGTGTCCTTTGGAAACAAATCAACAGTGGTTGACACTTAACTCAGCTGTAAAATGCTGAGTATGCTGTCAACAAAGGTAGCTTCTGCTTGAACTGCAGTAATAAATCATAACAAACGGCAATGGCTGCACTTTTCTCAATCTCAGGATTTAATCTCGTGGCCAAGGTGGATGCAGAGACTGGATTTGTGTATGGAGGAAACCGATTCAACTGCGGCACTTGGATGGACAAAATGGGATCAAGCGACCAAGGCCGCAACAGAGGCATGCCGGCAACCCCAAGGTATTGTGCACAGTGTGGGTTACAAGAGAGAGAATGGGGGGTGATGTGGAGCAGCGCTGGCCGCTAACATGCGGTACCACCAGTGGTGTAGTTTACGTGGAACGCAGGTATACTCAGTATTCCCACCTCAAAATTTCAGGGATTTCAGCACACCCACTTAAAATTAATTGACCCATTATTTAGAATAGCACAGATATATACAGTATACTCACTTCAAAAAATGCTCAACTATACAGTATACCCACCACAAAAAAGTAGACTACACCACTGGGTACCATATTCTGCTAACATTGCCCATGGGGACCCAGCTTTGAGTCTTGCCTGCCCAGCCCCAGCCCATCTCTCTTTCCCGCTATCTTCCTGTCCTCATCTCCACTGCCTGAACAACGGCTAACAAACCTAAATATATATATACTGTATATATATATATATATATATAAATAATAGCAGAGAGAATGTACGGCCAGTCACTAAGTCATCAAACCATGTTTGTGTTTTCCGACAGATGGGAGAAAGCAAGAGGGAAGTGTGTGAGCTGCACAGTGCACAGGGGGTGAAATTGTCATCTTGTCTCTCCACAGGGATGGTTCAGCAGTGGAGCTTGTTGGACTTAGCAAATCTACTGTGCGCTGGCTGGTGGAGCTGCACAAGGCTGGCATCTTCCCATACGACGCGGTCACTGTTCACCGGGATGGTAGGTGATCTCTATATGGAATACCAGGCTTGCGTGGCCTAGCTGCGCTAGACCCACATCTGATCATGTTGAGGAAGTGACAGACAAATTGTTTTGCTGACAACGGGGGTCTGACATCAGTGTTAAAAAGCATCTCTTAACACACTCCAAAATATAATTCCAAAAGCTATGCAACATCAGCAGACACCTGTCAACACAGCTTTGGGGTGATATTTGGAGTATGTACTTCATGAAAAAAATTACCCAAACCCATGCCTGTATTAGAATGCCCAGGATAATGGAAAGGGCTAAACAAAAAAAATGCTTCATCATCAGGTACTGTAGGTAAGTATTGGTAAGTATTGAAACTGTGCTGCCTATTGCCAAATTTGATATTTTCATGAATATTTATTTACTAAATAATAAACTTACAATTTCTAGTATGACCAAAGTACAGTATGACCAAATTACTTTTTGTTAGTTTTGCTGCTAAAAAATGTACTATAGAAATTGATGATGATGGTAAGTATTCGTGAAAAAATTTAACATTTGTTAATGGGCAGCATGAATTCTGGAAAGTAACTGCTAAAAATATTCCACAGTGCACCTTTTAACGTCTGCCTTGTTTTTGTGCTGCAGGCCACGAGGTGTCCATCTCCTACGAGGAGTGGAACCAGAAGATCCAGAGCAACTTTGAGAAGATGTTCTACGTGTCTGGGGACCCCAAAGACCCCAACGAGAAGCACCCTGACTTGGTCCACAAGAAGGGAATCTACAAGGACAGCTGCGGGGCCTCCAGCCAGTGGTGTGACTACCAGCTCCGGCCTAATTTCACCATCGCCATGACTGTGGTATGCTCTCTCTCTCTCTCTCGTATCTCTTGTTGAAGATCAAATGTGAACATGTTTATGCCTTAAACGCCTGCAAAAAAACACTTAACAGCTAAGCCATTTTTTGGGAAAAGTTAATCTCATCTTCATCAAGGTCAACTCCTATAAAACCCTGTGTATCTCGCCCTCTGAAGCACACAAAAAATGTATGCACTTTCAGCTCTAACATACTGATATTTTTTAATAAGAAATCTCAGTGATGGGTAATGAAAAATAAGTTTTACAATGCTGCATGATGCAGTTACTGGCATGAGCCTGAAAGTTGAGTCATGCGCAGCTCCGGGCGCTAGGGTTAATGCTGCACTACACAGCATCCGCCATAAATGGATTGAAATGTGTCACAAAATCAAAGCAAAGAGGGGAAAAAAACATCTAACAAATACAATTGAAAACAAAATCACAAAACACACTTGACCTATTGGCCTATCCAGCTATTGGCATCTGTTGGAGTTACTGACTGTTGTAAGTTGACCTGCTGTTGTGTTGGGTTGTGTGGTACTGTAGGCTCCTGAGATGTTCACCCTTGAGAGGGCTTGGAAGGCTTTGGAGGTCGCTGAGAAGAAGCTCCTGGGGCCTCTAGGCATGAAGACCCTGGATCCAGAGTAGGATTCACTGACTTAATGTCTTGATATGATTTATTAGTTTTTAGATGTTTTAGATAGGCTGCCTGGTTACCACCAGACCTAATCACAAGTGAGCTGTCTTTCAGATCGGAACGATTGTGTAGAACTTAAGGCAGTATGGGAGTTCCCAGGCTATATGGAGGGGGTATTTACATTTTCATGAGCATTTTTATGGCCATTTAAACTTAGCTACACATAGCATTTCAAAAGTTGTCGGTGTGTCTGGGTAGAGTGAGCATGTTGAAACAGCCAGGAATTGTTCTTTAAGTTGCTATCTCAACAGTGTCTATCCAAACAAATTGTAACATAAACTCTTTGTTCAGATTAAACAATTTTACTGTATCTGTTCCAATCAGAAAAAGAAAACTAAGTGTCTTCTTAAGTGTAGCCCTCTCTTGCATCTGTCTATTTTTCTGCCTTCATTTTGATCAGTCTTTTTTTCTGACTACCCTTTTCTTCTGCTTTGTAGTGACATGGTTTATTGCGGCGTATACGACAATGACCTTGATTGTGACAACTACAATTTGGCAAAGGGTTTCAATTATCATCAAGGACCGGTAAGCATCTCTGTTATTCATCTGTGTTTCTATGGATTTGTTCATTATGACACATTTGAGTGTACAGTAATATGCTATTTGGTTTTCAGGAATGGCTTTGGCCTGTGGGCTATTTCCTTCGTGCCAAGCTGTACTTTGCAAAGAAGCTGGGCAAGGAGGCCTACGATAAAACAGTCCTCTTGGTGAAGAATGTACTTTCTCGGCACTACGTCCACTTAGAAAAGTAATCTAACTTCATTTTATTTCATTTTAATTTAAAGGTGCATTGTGTAGGAGGGTGGCTTGAGTATGTATCTTTTCAGGAATATTTACTAAATAATAAAGTAATATTTACTAGTATTACCATAGTACAAATAAGTTTTGCAGCTAAAAATGTCTGTTAATGGAAATTCAAAATGGCGGAGATGGACAAGATCCACCTCTGCAATTTTCCCAGTCATAATGACTACTTAGAATTTGATGGTAGTGATAAGTATTTGTGAAAAAGGAAACATTTGTGAATGGGCAGCAGGAATTCTGGAGAGAAAATGCTGAAATAGTACACAGTGTACCTTGAATTTAATGTTTATTTGACTGGGACAATGAACACAAATGAGACAGATTATAGCCACAAGGCTAATTTTCATTGGCTGATAATATTATGGCGGAACTTACATGCTTGGGAGTTTATAAATAATTGGGCTTAGTTGACTACCACTACTTCTTGTAAACGTAAATTGACTACAGTAGTTCTCACTTTCAGAAGATAGTCAGATATGCATATTCTCAGGGATATGATTCTTATGAAGGAATTGCCTTGAGAGTAACAGTACATTTTGCAGTGCGTTGAATGTAGCTGAATGTAGCTATCATAGTGTTGGTCCTACTCTCTCAATGTTGAACTAACGCTGCAAAATGTACCATGTATAATATGCAGTAGATAAATATAATGTTAAATTTAATACTAGAACTACTTCATATGTCCCAGTAGAGGGTGGACAGGGACACCTTTTCAGCCAATCACAAAAGAGTAATTCCCGTCACCGGGTAATAGCATATAATAATGTTTTTCGTGTATCTTTTTTTGTCAGATCTCCCTGGAAGGGTCTGCCGGAGCTGACCAATGAGAATGGCCAGTACTGCCCCTTCAGCTGTGAGACCCAGGCCTGGTCCCTGGCCACCATTCTGGAGGTCCTCCATGACCTGTGAACGGAAGGAGCCTAAACACTTCCACCTTATGGAGAGGCTATGGGTGTGAATCAATCTCTGTCCTCCCTCCTTTGGCCTCTGGCCTTGTAGTGTTACGTGATGGTAGGAAAGAATCACAGACAGGTAGCTGTAGTTGGAACCGTTTACTTCATTGTGCCTCGAGCCAATTCTGAACATACATATAAACATTCACATACGTCCATACATAAGGGTAAGACATCATCATGTAATTTGTATGGTAGCTAAGTCGGGATAATTATCTACTCATACAGCAGGCCTTGTGGCGCGAGGCTCGACGTCATCGATGATTGACATTTTTATTCATTATCTGGTGAAGCATAATTCGGCATGGAGAATGGGGAAAAGGTCTCAAAAAGTCACTCAGTGCTGTTTGGCAGTGGTTGAAACGGTGTGGCTTTTTCTACATAGAGGCCAGAGGAGAGAGGCCACACACAGGAAAGGACAGAAGCACAAAGATTGATTTACACCCTATGTCACGCTCTTTCCAGACACCTAAGATCGAAAAAAAAAAAAAAAACAATGAATGGGAGTCACCAGAGAGACTATTTTTTTAAAACCCTTATTTGTTTGCTTTTTTGATCTTGAGTCCCATGGAAGGTTGTGACTTACGCTGGGGCTACGCTGGATGCCTAATGTTACATTTAGTCAAGTTGCTTCAAAAATACTGGTAAGAATGGGCTGTATTATTGTACTTGTAGAATGTTCGCTGTGCTACTTTATCTAGTGTAGCCAGTTTGCATTGGTTTACAGTGAAAGCTCATTACGTAATACGACCGTAAACTGTATATTTGTACACAGTCTATTGTTATGACATATACATGGGTTCTACATTTTTGTTTTCTCCTGGCTGCGCGACTCTAGCTGCGCACAACTCAACCTCTGATTGTTGGAAACCGCTGTCGGTCAAAACAATTAGCTCACGTGGTTGACTGCCAGTGTCTTGCCCCTCCTCACAACATCATGTTTATAAACACGGTGAACCCATGTACAAGTCTTTTACTTACTGCATCCAGCATAGCCCCAGCCTAAGGTGCTATTTCCATGTAGCAGGATATTTTTTTAGCAGGGTATTTTTTTCTCCTGTTTAGGTGTAAACGCAACATGTGGATAAAAATAAATCCTCCATTGTAACAAATATGTTTCAGCCCCCTAAATGGGATATTTTAGGAAGGCCAAAACCAATGTAACCAGGAGAAAAAAATATCCACATATAAAAATATCCTGCTACGTGGAAACAGCTCCTAAGGCTCTCCACAAGCATGCCACCTGCAGGCCCTATAGGGGTCAGTCAGCTGCACATTCTCACTCTCCTTGTGTTTGTTTACCTTAAGTGTTCAGCCACAGTGTTGTTATTGTTTTTTTCTTTTTGCTGAGTTGCTTTTCCTAGTCTTCCAGTATTACAAAATAAAAGCACACATCTCGGTGTTATTTTCCATGGTTAGTGCAAAGCCATAGCTTTGTGCACATCCCGTCAAAAGTAGATATGATCATGTTCATTGTGTCTATGCACTGGTTTGCCGTTACCTTATGCTGAAGGACTATACTGTAGGTTAGATACCCCAATGTACTGACTGTACCATCAGACAGTAGACTACACCAGTGGTCTTACTCTTCCTGTAGAAGTCCACATTCAAAACTATTCTTCCATCATGACCACTGGATGATTCTAGAACTACAGTATGTAAGCTTTGTAATGATTCTGGAACCGTGTTAGCATTGTCTGGCTATGTTTGTGTTAATCATGTGCCTGGATATGTTTAATGTTCTACTTGTAATAGATCACCTGCACCTTTTAATTTAAACCAATAAAGACCCAATGACTGAGTAGCATGCGTCTTCTATTGATTGGCATTAGTAAATCTCCTCCCTCATTCACTTCCTTAATCTCAAAAAGACATGCCTCTGTGGGCCGTCATGTCCATGGGGATCCAGGTTCAAGTCCGACCTGGGCCATTTCTCCAATCTGCCCCGTTTCTCTCTCTACTTGTTTTCCTGACATCTTTTTCTGTCATCTCTCATATTGTCCTATCAAAATATAGGCCTAAAAAGCCCCAAAATAATTTTGAAAATATATACTATTGCTACTTAGCAACCTGAAGTGGATTGGAGAAAGACCTTGTTTATAAGGAGTACTTTATGGCACATAAAAAAAGTAATTTCACAGTTACTGACAAATACATTTTGAGAAGACAGGAGAAAGTACAGCTGTCGATTCCAAACTACTATATGTTTTAAGAAATAACATCTGGATCCAAAGAAAGCTTGTGCATAGCCATATTCACAGCTTTAAAGATATCCTGTGACACCAATGGAACAGTTAATGGACAGGTAAGGAAGAAGGGATTACATGATTCAATCCTTCAAATTGTCTACTGATGATATCTGTATCATTTTCAGGAGAAGAAAAAAACGTGTTCTCCA
Source organism: Engraulis encrasicolus (assembly GCF_034702125.1). Classification (NCBI taxonomy): domain Eukaryota; kingdom Metazoa; phylum Chordata; class Actinopteri; order Clupeiformes; family Engraulidae; genus Engraulis; species Engraulis encrasicolus. The sequence continues at coordinate 34,746,658 of NC_085865.1, read as the reverse complement.
GTCTCAGCAGAAAAAGTTTGGGAACCTCTAGGTTAATGTATCAAAGCTGCATGTTTTACTTCATGTTGGGGCCCCACGAAACAGACTAGAGGGCCACAGCTGGCCCCGGACTTTAGTTTTCCTACCTCTGCAGGCCTATGGTATCCAATCATAATATCCCTCCCCCCGCAAGGCTCTGTTTGATTGGTCAAACATGCATGTCTAAATCCCTGAAACGAATAGCAGGAGGTCACTCTTGCACTCGGACACTGAGGACTGCAGACCAGAAATGAAGGTGCAACCTGGCAAAGCCACATGAAAGAACAAAGTTGTGTTTGGTGAAATGGCACACGTTTCTGAAGTCAACAAAAAAGGTAAGGCACTTAATTGCAATGATGACATGTCATTAATTGTAACATAAGCGCAAAGGAGTCATGGTCGACAGTAGCCTACTTTTTGGTAATTTCAAAAGTAGTCCATGCTATGACTACTGTTCTGCAACTGTCCATTTGTCTAGTTTGTTAATACAGTAGATACTGCAATGAAAAGATAAGACTGCAACTGAGTTTATCTGTCTTGTGTGGTTGCTTTTATAAACCAGGACCTTTTTCCTTATTGCAATAACTTGCATTCACAGCATGGCTACAAAATAACACTGTAATGGCTTTATGTGAAATATACAGTGCATGCATGAATTAAGGTGCAATGCTATTGGCCTACTACAGCCTACTGACGTGGTATGCCTCCAGCACAAGGGTTGTGTGTCTTCTTGACAAAACAAATCAAAGTATTACAGATTGAGTTTCATAAAACCAATTATTCCTATTTCCAATTCCATTTTGGCTTTTCAAGGGTTCAAATTCTGCAACAAATGTTAGCCATTCAACTGAATCAATAGCCCTGCAGACCTGGTATTTGAAACAGATTTAGGGAGGGGTAGGGTTATATTACCATGATCCCGCCTGTCGGTCTGTCTGTCTGTCCATCGGTCCGCCCGTAGTGTTTTGGGTCATCTGCATTGCTCACCAAACATGCATCACATCTGTCACATGCATTAATAAGGGTTGGATAGGGTGACGAAGATCCAGGGTGATCGAAACGTTGCCGTTTTAATGCAATAAACGTTATTTTTTGGAGCATATTCCGCAGTGTGCAGACCTACCTTCTTCAACTGACACTTTTGTCTGACACCTGCAACAAGTGACTTTGGATGTGCGCACCCTACCCAAAACAACAAGTTGCCATCTAATTTCTCTTGTTTGCAACTGTGTGATTTTTCACAGGAGCTGCAGTCCCGTGAAAAAAATTTCCACTTCAAGAGGTGTATTGTGTGGGCCTCTTCTAATACTCTGCCTCTTATTTTGTGAGCTGGAGTCATGGAGCCTGGATGGTAAGCGTTTGTTTTGCTTTTGGAAGGATTGTTCTGTATTCTGCTGTAATTCCTTAGGCAGGATTCTAACCTTATTAGGTCAGCATATGTATTTGGGTGGTTGACGTTTAAGGGCGTAACACACACACAAAAAAAAAGTTTTTCAAATTCCTGAAAAAAATGATGGATAAAAATTGGAAAAAAAGAGAAAAAAATAAAGCACTTAGTGGTCTGTGGAATTTCACCTTATTTTTGCCATTTTTGGGAAAATGTGTCCTGCATCAACACATTGCATAGGCATGTCACACCACAGGGAATTCACTGCATTATGGCCATTTTAATCCTTTTGTATACATGACTGACATCTGAGCTCATGCTAACTTGATAATGATATTGTGTTTAATCTTAATATGTGTTTTCATTCATAAAAAACTTTTTTTCCTCCTATAAGAGCAGTCACACCACAGGACACCATAAAATGAACCTAAGCATTGCGTGACAGAAAGATTGCAATATGAAGACATATTAAGAGGTTAAGAGTCACCTTAAACTTCCACAGCACTCTCCAATAACTGAGGTACTGACTGGTTAGGAGCCAGTCTTTAAGACCCTTGTAGTTGGCCTTGCAGCTGCCCATTCACAAACATTGACATACATGTCACCCCACAGGACGCAATTTGTGTTACGAAATTGAACTTGTAGTTAATATTACTGTCTTGAGGTTTTTTTCACATGCACATATCTTAATATAAAGTTAATATTTATGCAATCATGCCAAATGCTTCATACATTATTCAAAATGTTGTTGGTTAATTTATATATATATTATATTCCAGGTTTCATTAATGTTACAGTCACACCGCTGGATATTTGACATATAAACCTTTACATAATTCTTAACAAAAATGTTTCTTCTCATCTAAGACTAATATGAAACATAATGTACCACATCTTCTTTCATTGACATTTGTTTTTTAAGGGAAAAATAACAGTTTTGTAGGTTTTTAACCAATGTTACGAAAAAACAAGGCGTCACGTCTCCCACCCATTTATTTTAAATTGTGGTTAGGGTGTACATGAAACTAGCCAACACACTCATCCCTATATCTGCCAGAAATTAAGAAATTAATAATAATTTATTGAAGGAAGGAAACAATCCTGAGGGAAATTTCCAGATTGTTATCCAGCGTATACCCAGACTGAAAATTCTCAGTCATCCAGCTCATCAAAAGAGTTTATTTGAAGGCAACGGGGCTGCTTTTTGTAGCCTAAAGGTGTTTCATCTGTAACGAAGGTACTCCTGTGCTTATTTGCCACTCAGGACTCAAACACGCAACCAACCAGTACACGGTACAGTTTGGCACAGGAGGCACAGCACTACCGCTGAGCTGAGTGCAGACCAATAGCTCAGCACTACTGATACTGAGGCTTTGGGAGGGAGGTTTACTAATGTTGTCCAACCAAACCCTGCTAGTTGGCATCCATTACACTCACCCCCATTAACCACACTCCCATCCAGGTCACAGCACCAGTGTAATCAAGGTCATCCTGCACTAGTTTTCCACTCTGCACTCAAACCTGTGACCTACCAGTTCAGACTCCAGTTCGGCATGGGAGGCACAGCATGATACCACTCAGCTAAAGGTCTAGACTAGCGTTTCTCAACGGGGGCGCTACAGCCCCTCAGGGGACATTGAGGAGCCCTAGGGGGGCGTTGAGAAGGATACTGCTCTGTGGGGGCGGGGCTTAGTTAAAATTGGGGGGGAATTAGTCCATATACTAAGGGGCGTTTGGAGGCTTATGATGATGTCAAGGGACACTTTTATTCAAAAAAGGTTGAGAACCACTGGTCTAGAAATTGGGAGGGAGGTTTACTAACGTTCTACCACTTGACCCTGGTAATTGGCATCCGTTACACTCATCTGTCAAACTTGTTCAGTTCTAAATCTGACTCTTGTTCTAAGTCTGAAGAAAACATAGGCTACTCGAAGAAGGTTGGATGACAAATATTGTGGAATGGACAGTGGAATAGACTTTTTCATATTTCAATGATGTTGGACTTAAGAATGTGTGACCACCTCAATGACCTCAAAAACTTGTAACCTGCAGTTGGGCGTCGGCCGGTTCAGGAGGGCGATGTGCGTCTGGTGGGGGGTAAGGGGCCATCGGAGGGCCGGGTGGAGGTGTTCCACGCCGGCAGCTGGGGGACGGTGTGTGACAACAACTGGGGCATGGAGGAGGCTCGAGTGGTGTGCGCTCAGCTGGGGTTCCGTGGTGCCCTCTCCGCAGAAGCAGGAGGGAAGTTCCCAGCAGGTTAGTCACCTCTGGTTTACCACTCGTCATCACTGGGAGTATTTTAAAGCCTGTATGGTGCCATTGTGTCTACATGCACGTCTGGAAAGCAGTATTTAAGAACAACGTACTGTATATGTTAATGTGTGTGTTTGTCAGGCTCTGGAAGTATATGGCTTGATGACCTTGGATGTAAAGGCAGTGAGAATTCGTTAAGTAGCTGTGCGTTTAAGGGCTGGGGAGTGACTGACTGCTCCCATTCAGAGGATGCTGGTGTGGTCTGCGATATTGGTGAGCCCGATGCCCACATGCATACTTACATACTGGATAAAACTAAGGATTGACCTATAGTAATTATACCTGTAGGTTGATGCATGTTTTGTACTGTGTAGCAGCTAAATAGTAAATATGGCATGTAAATGATGAATATTCAAGGTCATTCAATAATGGAATGCTCAGATAAATTGTAAGTAGGCCTACTGTGTTCTATTGAAAGCATTAACCACATACTGTACAGTGAAGCCTACACAGATCCATCAATGTGGTTTCCAATAATGTTTTTTTACTTGTTTTTTATTATTTGCTGCTTAGATCCAACACAAAGTCCAAAGAGCAGCAAAGTGAATCACTACATTGCGTTGGTTGAGCAGATGGGAGCGCTGTTTGACAGTGGTACAGGCTGTGACTTCAACCTCACATTCTCCTACCCAGCGGAGGATTCCCTGGAGCAGCTGGACTCACTTCAGGCTCTGACGACCCTCAAGAGAGAGACGATACAGTATGTGTTCATAGCTTTCTTCTCTCTTTCGTCTCAAAAAATGTTGTTTTAAATTCACACCATGACATGGAGATCAGCTCAAACTGCCAACGTTACGTTCGAGAATTTGTACGGTAGGCCTACAATTCTTGTGGTATTGCTGTAAAATTTTATTTCTTTATCTATTCTGGGTTTTTATCTGTTTTTAACACCTCCATTATACTCAAGGTAGGATAAGTAGGATAAGAGTACTGGTCATTCATCCCATCCACCCACCTGTGTCAAGATTCAACCTTTCATTTTTCCCCCCAGGGGAACGCTATCAGGTTTCAAGTTTCATTTACTTGCTAAAGGTTATAGAGTACTGTTAGTAACCAAAATGTGGCAGATATCACATTTTAGCAATGAAGTTTAGATTCAAGGGTACCTAGCCGTGTTCTCACCGACGGTGCGTGTGTGTACAAAAACTAGTGTGTGTAGCTCCGCTCCACCAGGGGGCTCCGGAGCTACACACACACACAACATCGGTGAGAACCAGGCTACCAATATTCCCCTCTGAGTACTGTCTTCTTCTGTTGTATTGCCAACAGGTACCTCTACATGCGCAAGATAACGGTCACCTCTGGCTCCATGCAGTGCCTTCATCAGCTGGCATCTGGGTTTGGCACAGAGCGCCTGGTCGAGGACATAGGACGCCTCTTTGTGCCCCTGTTGCCTGAAGATTCTTCCTTCCGCACACAGGTGGCGCTGTTCAAGTACGCCGGCCGTGCTGGCAATAGTCAGCTTCGTGAGAACGTGTTGTGCTACTTGGGCTGGAACATGGAGCCGCTGGTGTCTTCAGCCCAGTGGAGGCCCTTGTGAAGGGTCTGCTGGTCCGCTCAGACCTGGTGGTCCGCTGATCAGCTGGTTGCTGGGAGCATTGAATGCCTGGATGCTGGAACAAGGTGAGAGGTTGAAGCCTGAGCATCAAGCAGCTCTGCTGGGCCACCTGCGTTTCCCCATGATGACCACAGAGAAACTCTATGAGCTCCCCTTCATCTCTCGCCTCTACACCAGCCACAAAGATCTCTTCCAAAATGGAATGCTGCTGGGGATCCAGTTCCATGCTCTGGACTTTTCTACACTGACCAGACACATGGACAACCAGAGTGAGCAGCTTCAGCCCAGAATCTACACTGCTAGTCCCTGGAGTGTCAGCTTCAATGTCACAAAGATGTTCAAGACACACCAGTAGTGCTGGCTGTTATAAGCAATTCAACACTCCAGTACACCTTTCCTCAAATTATTCATCCAGGCATCTTCCATGGAGAGCGGAAATATATTCGCCTGAAGGCTGCCATAATTTTGGCAAGAATTGCAACCCTTATTCTGGCAGCCTTGGGAACACTATCCATCTTGGAAAACATGAAGGCAAATTCAAGTTCAGCAACCAACTGCTGTTGGCCTGTAGAGACAATTACGTCTTCCATGTGATGGAGTTCAAGGAAAGAAATGAGTTCTCAAACTCAAACCACACCCTGACCAGTCCAATTCCTTGTATTAATGATCTTACCTACCGTTTTGTTGTTCGCCCTCAATACATCTGAGATAGCCACACCTTCATCCCAGAGAATGGTTTAATAATTGCATGTTCTTGCCATTCATAAAACTCTGGTCAATTTACACACTATGCTTCCACATTAACGCCCTAGTCAGGGGTTCTGGGAGGAGATTACTCATGCCATGAGACAACATGACCAATCAGTGAACAGAGGAGGGTGAATGATGACTCATTACATATATGAACACAGATCCATGGAATTCAGGGGTACAGGAAGTCTGTTGGTGACATGATTCACATAGAACTAGAATAATAGTTGTAGACGGAGGCTTTCTTTTTGCTAGAGACTAACACAGAACCACAACAAGCAATGATGACGTAAAAATGTATTAAAATAATTATATTTACCTTTACTGCACTTTCTGTGTTCAACGCTCACTTCCTGGAACTAGTTTGGAACTAGGTCAATGGTGATCCGTGTGTCAAGGGCTCCATTAGCCGCCATCTTTGTGTAAAAATGGAACATGGAGGGCAATGGGATTAGCCCAATTCTTACTTCTATGGCTCTGTTCGAGCAGATCACACGTCACGCTCAAAAGTTATTCCTTGGGTTAATTCAAACTTAAACAGAGTTCACTCCTCCCACCAGTGATCGTTTTTCAATTCAGTCGATCCAGAGTCAGACCCTCTGTGCGAATTAAATACAAACCAGGCTATGGTATGCAAGTCCGGGCTATGTCATAATTCTCAACTTATAAGACCTGTTTGGAACACCAAGGCTGCTTTGGTTTTTAAAAGAAGGTGCTTTTTTATGGTTACCATTGTGAATTGTATTCATTTAACAATTGAATAAACAAATATTTTATAATTGAATAACTATAATTCATAAGTAGGCTACTTATATAGTACACTGAGGAATAAAAAAAAATTGAGGTCTGGTCAATTGGTGGAATTTGGTGGTCTGGTCAATCGGTGGGGAGTAGGGGAATTCAGGATGAGAGTGTTTTTGCTGATATTTTTATACACTGACTTTATTAATCAATCATTTGGACAATAAATTAATTGTTTTATGTTTTAACGTTGTTGATCATATGCTATAATTCTATCAAACACGAGCTATCTATTAAAAATAGTGGGTTGACTATTATTTTGTTTGTAGATACCGGTATTTTGTTGTCCGTTGTCTGTAGATACTTCCCATTATGTACGTTACTTAAACCTTATGGCTGCAAATACTAGTGGGTGGGACTGTATATTGGTACTTATTTCACTCAATTCTTTCTAACTGCAGGTCTGTCTTCCCCAAATCTAGTTTTGTTTGGGGGAATTAATGTGTAATAACTGGTGTTTATTGTCTACAGTGCCAAAGAGCAGAAATCCCTTAAATTCAAACCAACAAACTTTGAAGATATTTACAAAAAATGTACCGTCTTGTACTGTACGTGTTTTCCCCACCCACATAAAATGGAACAAGATAGGCCTACCAAGATTCCTTTAGTGTTTACCTTTCAGGCGGCATGTAGGAGGTCAGTGACACCAACCAGAATCAACAATTTACCATTTGGTCATTACATAAGCCAGGGTATGTACATGGCCGTAGCCAGGAGTTTGGAATAAGCGAGGTCCATAGTGCGCGCGCAGCGCGCCGACATTACATTAGGTGCACTGTGTAGGATGGTGCCCAGAGTATCTACTGCAACTATGCTGCATTGAAAATGTGCTGCCTACTGCCAATTTTGGTCTTTTCATGAATATTTGCTAAATAATTAAGTAATATTATCCCCTTTTTCATGTTTGAAAAGTGCAATTTTCCCAGTCATTATGAATACTTAGAATTTGATGGTGGTGCAAAGTATTCATGAAAAAGGTAACATTTGTGAATGGGTAACATCAATTCTGGAAATAAACTACAAAAAATATTACACAGTACACGCTAAAAGGACTACGGCATTTTTATAATTTACTGTATTTTGAAAATGCTTTCCCATTCACAACTTTGATATTTTCATGATTTTTTACTAGAAGAAACTAACAAAAGTAGAGAAAAGTATGGAAGTATGGAAATTCAGAATGGATTATGGATTATGGCATACTCAGAAATAGATGACGATGATGAATAGAAACGATGACACTTGTGTGTGGGCAGCATACATTCTGGAAATAAACTACTACAACTCTACCTTTAAGTAATATTGATATTGATCAATTGGCATAAAGTCAGTATATGATATAGCCTGTATGCTGCAGGATGGCCGAGGAAATCGATTGTTTACTGATGACCAGTTAATTTTGCAACTACTGTTTGTTGACGTTCATTGCCGAGTCAGGGAAATTCATGTGACATACGCATAGGCTACTGGTGGAAAGTGCAGAAAGAGACCTTTCCAATGGTACCACACACTCACCCATACACAAAAGCTATGTAGCTTGAATAAAAATGTTAATCGAAACGTGTATGCAAAAACTGACATTAAAAAATATATTATTTTCTCTAAAAATTAGGGAGGCCCGGACCTCCCTTACCTCATATGTGGCTACGGCCATGGCTATGTGGATGTTTGGTTTAAAGGTCTTCCCAACATCTGAACTGCTGCCTCTGTGACCTGTAACGTCAAACAAGAAGCTTCCTGCTTTGGCAAACTTAAGTGGGTCATCAATAATCATTTTAAAAATCTTGTTTTTAACAGGCTGAGGAGACATGGAGCTTAGTCTGAAGTGTTTATGTCCGGAATGCAGTTTGTAGTATATTACACTATAAAGGAGGTTAGTAATGGTAGTAACAGAATTAATAGAATATCTTGAAATCATAAAAATTCTAAGAATTCTAAAATTAAAAATTAAGTTTCTGATTGACCCACACAAGGTGACTTATCAGGGCAACATTATGTTTACTTTAGCTTTTAATGTCAGCAGTTTCTGTTCATGTTTGGATTGTGTGGTTTCATTTTCCCAAAGTCTTTGTCCCTGCACAGGTCTTGACACATCCTCTGACACTTGTGGTTTACTAGGAAATGAAACTAAAGGCAAACGCTGGGGATGGGCTTCTCCTTTCCCCTTACTTAAGGAGCAGCACCCACAGTGACTTTAGACTTTGCTGCATTCTGGAGGTAAGCCATCTCGTCTAGATCAGTCATTTAATTTCTATGTCCATACTTTAATTCCATGGAGTGTTACAATTCTGGAATTTGGAATTTCTCCTTCCCTAACAATGTTTTTGTGTTAGCAACTGTATTTTTTATATTACCGTGTTCCATTTTTTATTTAATTATTGGTACCCTTCACATCACATTCACTGCCTTGTGCCACTGACTGACAATGAGATTTCTCAAGTGGCAAGCATGAATATACTGTGGTGTCGCAACATCTGTAGTATATTGCTTTGGTTTTCAGCTGTATGTTTGTGTTTGTTTTGCACAGGGAGTGTACATTGCCATTTAAAATGCCGACTGCACCTAGCCAACTGTTTGGGCTCATAGTGGCTTTCTGCCTGCTGTTTAGTGAGCTGGAGTCAATGAGCCTGGATTGGTTAGACAGTGAGTATTTGCTATTTTTTAAATGGAAAATCATCTTTTTGACAGTTAATCAGATACTGCCTTTTTTCACAGTATATTTAACATCTGACTGACAGTACAAATGTTCCACAGATTAAATCATCCATACTTACTGTCCGTCTGTTTGTCTGTGCTCTTTACCAGCCACAGACATGGCAAAATGAATAGCTTTGTATTGTAAAGTTTGGTTCACATACACACGTGCTCCCTCTCACATGGGAATTGTTTTGCTGCTAAGCTTATATGGGAATGTCAATGCAACTCATAATTACTCGTTTGTTTGTTCTTGTGTCATAGAATTATTTATTTATCTACTATATACTTAGTTTTGTGAAGTTATATATATAATATTTGTTCCTTTCAATTTTTGAGAAGCACATAGAGCTGCCACATGTATGAAATGTGTTATATACTGTAAATAACAATTCCTCGTCTTTCCTCTCCTCTGCTATGACCCGTCTTATCTGCAGTTGGGCGTCGGCCAGCTCAGGAGGGTGATGTGCGTCTGGTGGGGGGTAAGGGGCCATCGGAGGGCCGGGTGGAGGTGTTCCACGCCGGCAGCTGGGGGACAGTGTGTGACGACAACTGGGGCATGGAGGAGGCTCGAGTGGTGTGTGCTCAGCTGGGGTTCCGTGGTGCCCTCTCCGCAGAAGCAGGAGGGAAGTTCCCAGCAGGTTAGTCATTGTTAACAACTTATCATAACTAAGAATTTGCTACTGTGTTTAAAAACACACTCCTAAACCAGCCTACATTTCCAATGACCTTCACCACATCTCTGTATGTGGATTTGTTCAGTTAAACAAGTAGCTACATTTCAGTCACATTTAGAAATGTTATTTTACCTCTTTGGAAGAAGTCTTTGCTAAATAACCTCCGTAATGTGTGTATATTTCTCAGGCTCTGGAAGTGTATGGCTGGATGACCTTGGATGCAAAGGCAGTGAGAAGTCGTTGAGTAGCTGCACGTTCAAGGACTGGGGTGTGACTGACTGCTCCCATGCAGAGGATGCTGGCGTGGTGTGTGACGTCGGTAAGCTCACACTCTCTCACACTCTCTCTCACACTCACTCTCACTCACTCACTCACTCAAGTAGAAAGTAAACAAGAAAAAGTCAATATGTCAGCTATTTACAGCAAATATGTACGTCATGGCATGGATTTATTGAAGACCAAAAGTCAGTAATCATCTATTGTCTTCCAAAAAACTGTTTTGCAAATATAATGTAATAGAGTAGGCATTAGAGCAGCACTAGGTAACATTTTCAAGTCAATTAATCACCTTCACGAGGCAGCCAATGCACCCTTTATAGGGCAAGTGACTATATTTGATCACCTCTGATTACTTGCACACCTATCACAAATGCCCATGCCATGCCGCTCTATAAGGGTGTACACCCAAGTGAGTTATATCAAATTAATCAGGAGAAATCAGGCTTTCGGGCAGATAGTGACATCTTGACCAATCAGCAGTGGCCTGGAGCCTGGCAAACGTTTTTTTCACTCGGGAGCTGAAATTTGTGTGCCCTATAAAGGGTTAAACAAGTCATTAATGGGTGAGCAAAGACTTCCCTGGACACTTACTGTACGTGGTCTGTGGGCTGGCACTTGCAAAATCTTGACTGACATTGCGACCTGATAGAAACATTGTAAAATAAACTTGCCTTGAGAAAATCTAACCTCCAAATGTGTTGTTTCGTTTATAAGAAAATCTGACTTCACACAGCTCAGTATCATCACATTTGCTCACGTAGCCTAGCTCAGTATGATCACATTTGTATTGACTCTCAGGCAGGCACAGCCTAGCCAGTCTTTAACCATGCCATGACACTGTCTCTTGTCTATTCTTACAGATCCGGCTTTAAACACCTCCAAAAGTTACTCAATGGACCACAGCATTGAGCTGTCTGACCAGATGGGAGAGCTGTTTGACAGTGGCACAGGCTGTGATGTCACCCTCACGTTTGGCTACCCAGCAGACGATTCACTAGAACTAGAAACACAGGAGGGACAAAGTCCTGATGAAAACATCAACAAGGAGAGCATGTGTGTTCATAGCCTGGTTCTCTCGCTCTTCCCAAAAATTGTCATTTCAAACTCAAGCCATGACATGCAGATCAGCTCAAAGTGCCAGCATTACGTTCGAGACTTTGTACGGTATGCTCTATCATTTTACGACCAATTGGCACCAAAGTCATTTCTGTTTAAAAAAAATGTTTACAGTTGGAACCATGTTGTCTATTCTGATGAATTTTTACACCACTACCAACAGGTACCTCTACACGCGCAAGATAACGGTCAACTCTGGCTCCATGCAGTGCCTTCATCAACTGGCTTCAGAGTTTGGTGCAGAGCGCCTGATCGAGGACATAGGACGCCTCTTTGTGCCCCTGTTGCCTGAAGATTCCTCTTTTCGCACACAGTTGGCACTGTTCAAGTATGCAGGCTTGGTTGGTGATAATCAGCTTCGTGAAAACGTGTTGCGCTACTTGGGCTGGAACATGGAGCCGCTGGTGTCTTCAGCCCAGTGGAAGAATGCACCACAGGCCCTCGTGAAGGGTCTGCTGGTCCGCTCAGACCTGGTGGTCCCAGATGAGGCCTGGTTGCTGGGGGCACTGGATGCCTGGATGCTGGAACAAGGAGAATCGTTGAAGCTTGAGCATCAAGCAGCTCTGCTGGCCCACCTGCGTTTCCCCATGATGACCACAGAGAAACTCTATGAGCTGCCCTTCATCTCTCGCCTCTACACCAGCCACAAAGATCTCTTCCAAAATGGCATGCTGCTGGGGTTCCAGTTCCATGCTCTGGACTTTTCTACACTGACCAGACACATGGATAACCAGAGTGAGCAGCTTCAGCCTAGAATCTACACTGCCAGTCCCTGGAGCGCCAGCTTCAATATCACCAATCTGTCTCGGTATAACAGATACAACTACCACCATTACAATGGACAATATGAGGAGCATTTTGGGGGGAAAAAGACCTTCAACACTCCACTACCTCTTACATCCACGCTGTCCTCCAAATACATTTCCTGGGTTGCTGAAATCTTTTCAATGGATCGCAAGTGCCGTAACTACGGTTACAAACATTGTGAGGATTTCTCTGTGCGACTGCAAAGGACTGATGGTCGTGGTGGGTCTTTCAAGTTCAGCAACCAACTGCTGCTAGCCTGTGGAGGAAGCCATGTCTTCCACGTGCAAGAGCTAAAAACTGGAGAGGCTACGATCTCAACCAACAGCTCAGGCATTCCTGCGCCTTGTCCCAATGACCTCACCTATCAATTCATTGTTCGCCCTCAGTACGGCGTTTAACCCTAATATCAATCATCTGATTTGCAAATCCTGTGTTGAATAATTTTATGAGCATGAGCATTTTATAATTTTACTACGAGCATTGTATATGTGTATATTTTAAAATCAACAACCAAATAAGGTTTCTTTTTTTACATCTTCAGATAGGCCTAAGTTTTTTTTTCCAGATTATGTTTAGCTTTGGAATAAATTATTTTAATGATTTAATGATTTTAGTGCATTTTTATGATTTGTCAAATTATTTTTACATGCATAGTTAAATACACATGTTGCAGAGTCATTCTTTATGGATTTTATTTTTTTTGCTTTACCTTGTCTTACCATTGACTATAGTATTAATTGGCAAAGTAATAAACCCTGAATATAAACTCTGAATTTTAGTCTTTTTGTTATTGTTATTTGTTTTTGTTGATATCAATTCAATTAATATTGAAGGAAAAATGTGTACCAGTAATGCTTTCAGTAGTTTATTCTAGAAATGTATGCTTCTTGAAAGTATGCTCCAAACACGCTTTTCATGCATTCGTATGGCATTAAGAGTGTGCTTGAGTACACTTCTATAACATTTTATTGTTACTAGAAGTTCAATAAAAGTATATTAACTTCATGCTTCTTTGGACTACATTGGAACACTTTAAGTCTGTAAAAAGTATATCATATTAAGTATTGTAAATATATAACAGGTATGCTTGAAGTATATTTACAGTGCACTCCCAAGTACATAACATGATATAAATGTAATACTACAATCCATGCTGGTCCTCAGAGCTTGTACATTACACACAGCCACAGTGTAGTGTTACAGTATCCATGCCTAGCACGACTGACATTTACAATCATTGCATTGTTACAGAGATTTCAGATACACATTTCACTTTATTTCAATCTTGCTCTATCTTCACTTGAATGGATCATTACTGGTGACTCTTTAATCTTTGTTTGAACAACTAGTTCCAACTTGCCTCCCAACATGGTATCATGGGAAGTGTGAGCCTATATATACCAGAACATATACGTGACCATCATAATGACGGTGGGTACCACTTTAAATTTTAAAAACCCCTACAATAAACACAGAATATAACAATGAGTAATATTTTCATGCAAACCAAAAATATTCCTTCAAGATAAATGGCTTTCTGTTTGAGAAATGTAGCTCCAAGAAGTGCATTGCATGATGGGACATGCATGATGGTGCATGATGGGTAAATGCACTTTGTGTAAGCACACTTTGAAGATATTTGGGTGAAGTACAATCATGGTGCACTTAGAAAAAGTGTACTTGCAATATGTTAAAGCGCACTATTGAAAATCACACTTCAAAGACATTTGGGTGAAGTGTAATCATATTGCACTTTAAAAAAAAGTACAATTGCAATATGTTATTAAAAAATACACTTTAAGTAAGTTCACTATTAGAACACTATTAGTATATTCCTCTAAATACACTTTAGCCAAACATCTTCGAAGTCCACTTGAAGTATGGTTCGCTAAGTGTACTTTCTTTGAGAGCAACTTAATTACATCTAATTTTAAGTACACTTTAAATAAGCATATTGTAAACATACTTTTTCTTAGCACAAAAAGCACGAGTGCACTTTTAACATGCTAAGTACACTTCAGTCATGCTTTTATTGTACTAAATTGAACCACTTTTTCACCTGGGACAATTGCAGAACACATGCATACTCATGTTCCGGCTAGGTGTTGAAATGGAGAGCAGAACAGTAACATGCAAAGTAATGCTCATGCCAAATATATAAAACGATAGTGTTTAAAATGGGTAAATGTGTTGCAAAAGAGCCTCAGCAAACAAGTTGAAAATAAATCCACTCACCATCACTAGAACCCAGAAATTAAAGACAAAGGTGTGTGAGAGGGATTGTGCTCTGCAATGACACATTACGTTTTGTGTGTGAACACAGAAAAGGCCTTCACTGTCTGTATTTTCGCGTCATCAATGGTGGTAAACAAATGTTGTGTGTATAATGAAATACTGTCTTGAAATAATGTTATCATTGGCTATTCTGCTTCCAACCACTGTGTCTCGCTTTAAATGTATGAAAAGTGACAAAATATGTGTAATATGGAAAGTGACAAACTGTTGCACCCAACACTTATTACCCTAGTATGTACACAAATCTATAGTAAAGGGCACTGGGGCTTAAATGTCACAACATTTAAAGGAAGTGAAAGTGAATTGACACTGAAATGGATGAAAACTTTTGTATCCTTCTTGTTTTCCATGTTCAACTTCAGTTGACCAAGACTAAGCAGCCCCCTGCCCCCTTAAAATATCTGGTCAGTTTGGGTGTTTCTTCATGTTTGACTGTTTTTGTCTGACACTGCTTTTTTCACTTCTGTGTGCTTCTTCCTTTTTCTTTGCTACTGTTTTTTCACCTCAGCCAGTTGAACCTGTTGCAACTACATGTTCGCTTTTGTTCTCTAGTTTTGATACATTTCCTCTTCTGTCTGCTGCCTCATTGTAAAGCTGTTTTTAGCAATGTCATTGGCAATTCTGCTTCCAACCAGTGAGTCTAGCTGTAAATGAAATGACAAAACATCTGCTCAACTACAACTGTTGCAACCAACACTTATAACATATTCCTTGTAAGGGGCAATTGCACACCGGGGCTTAAATGTCACAACATTTAAAGGAAGTGAAAGTGAATTGACACTGACATGGACAGTCAAATGGATGAAAGCATTTTTATCTTATCCATGTTTAACTTCACTTAACCCCCCTCTAAGCATCTGGTCAATCTCAAACCGAACTCAAGATTCGGTTCGTATCATAGCTTTTGACCTAAGTGTAACAGTGCCGAGAGGTGGACACTAGTTTAAGCGATCAATTAGATTAACTCAACTTTGATCAAGATACACACAGGTTGGAGGGTATGGAACGACAGAGACGTGGGTTCAGCCATAACCAATATTAGTCTTTATTTTCCTCTGTTTTTCTCAAACATAACTGTTAAAAAGCACAGACACATGCACGCACGCACGCACGCACGCACGCACGCACGCACGCACGCACGCACGCACGCACGCACGCACGCACACACACACACACACACACACACACACACACACACACACACACACCCACACACACACTTCACTGGTGGTACTGCACCCTGGTAGAGGTTTCTTTAAACCAAATACAGATACGCTGATAGAAAACAATAAACTTAACAAAAAGACACAGCAAACCAAAATGAAATCACCGCAAACAAAATTAAATCACAGCAACCCTAAATGAAAACACAAAATCAAAATTACAGCGCACCAAGTTGGATGAGGAAGGCCCAAATTAGCTGGGTGAGTTTTCAGTCACCAAGCCTAAGCACTGCAGTCCCTGGACAGGTGAAGCGCAGCAAGCTGCAGCCAAGTGTCATGCACCTGGCTTCCAACACATAAGCACACAGGATTCAACCAGTCACCACGAACAGCAGAAGGGAACCATGGGGAGGACAAAACGGCAACCTCTGGTTTCAGCATTGGAGGTCACATGGGCCCTAGTGGGAATGAAAATATGAATTTACTTGACCGAAACATCTAACTATTAAAAGTTGGAGGAATAGGAAATGGGAGCCTACCATGTCGCTGGCAACCATAGTCGTGAAGGAGAGGCATCTGCCACCAACAGAACGACTTCACACAGCAAACAGTCTTGCGATACATGCTGTAAGCCAATCACAACATCAAAACAATGCCTCACTACAAATATCGAATGCACGGGTGAGGATTTTGCAAATTCACTTAAGACAAGTAGCGAGCGCATCAGAGGGAATTATGGAGCTCAACTGCTAGGCAGTTAGCAAACAGCCAGGGCTGTAGCAGTGGCCAAACAAATACCTCAGTCTGAGGCACAATGGAGGATTTGGGAGCAGAGCCACGGAGGAGTGTCCTCCGGGACACAGCAAGGAGGACTGAAGCGGCCAGAGCCGCGGCCTTGTATGTTCCTCTCCACCAACCCAGGAGCATGTGCTCACCTGGTTTTATACAGGTGTGGCTCCTAATTGCCCAATCACAACCCAGTTGAGACAGGGCTAAGGGAAAGTCACCAAATTGCCACTTCATTTAAAACACTCAGGAGGAGCAGACACAGTCACAGTAGCCGGGTTAACAGTACTACTGCTACATAAGGTTTGATACACCCCACGTGTAGCGTGCCAATAAATCACACATGCAGCTCCGGTAAATGTACACACTACACTGACTTTATTAACTGTGCCACTCACTCATACAGGTGTCGCCACCTAGTGACGCTTCAAGGAATACAGATAATAAGTGTGATAATGCCACCACTCTATATCCCCCTTCTTCTAGATAAAGTAACTATGCTGCACACAACATATTATATAACCTGAACTAAGGCATGTAACAGATCAGGACTAAAACAGATAAAAAAATCATCTGACCAAGCTGCCTATCTCAGAACATAAGATAACACCTAACATAGACGTTAAGGGCAGTAAGAGCAAGTAAGACAGTTCAGTTAAACAAAAAAACACATGGATAACATTTTCACATTTTCTTTTTTCACTCTAGGGACTGACAATGTCCCCATAGCGTTGATTGGGCTGGCTGACTCTGCCTGCTCGTGTCACACCAACTGTCTTTCAACTGGGCCAGCAGTATTAACCACTGATGTGGTAGGAGGTGGAGGTGGAGTGTTGGTGTCATTCTCTCCATCAGGTGCCGGAGAGGTGGAGGTCAGTGGCACGTCCTCTTCAGGGGTGGGTCCTCATCTACCCGGAGGAGATGTTGCCTGTTCCTGATGTAGCTCTTCCCTTGTGATGCTATCACATAGCTATCAGGCTGCTGGGCTGGGCCTTCCACTCTTGCCACTTGATCAAAACCATGTTCAGTCTGCAATCTGACTGTTTGACCTGGCTTAAGTGCAGGGAGACGGTGAGTATTGCGGTCATGATACATTTTCCCCCTCGTTCTGTGTTTGGTGATGGTGGCAGTCATGTTGACTTGGATGGTGGGTCTGAGCATGGGTCTGGCAGGAAGGTCCTAGTACGCCTAGACATCAGGCGTTGAGCAGAAGATGGGAGTCCCTCACGGGGAATGTTGCGAGTGTGCAGAATGGCTGCTTGAATATCTGAGCCATCACGGTGGCACTTCTCCAACAGGTGCTTGGCAGATCTCACCGCACGCTCAACAAGGCCGTTAGATTGCGGATAGTAGGGACTGCTGCGGATGTGTTTAAAGTCCCATGATTGTGAAAAGTCTGCAAAGTCCCTTCCAGTGAACTGGGTCCCATTATCAGTCATGAGGGTGTGGGGCCCACCATGTGTTGCAAAGTGTCGCTTCAGCTTCCCAATGACAGTGTTGCTGGTCATGTTGGGGAGGTAATCCAGCTCGAACCACCCTGAGTACGAGTTCACTAGGACTAAATGCATTTTGCCACGCCACTCGAATATATCAGCTGCAGTGAATGACCATGGCAGTTCAGGAATGTCATGGAGTTGCATTGGCTCCTTTGCGTGGTGAGCTGTCAAAGCTTTGCATGCAGTACAGAGAGACACTTCCCTTTCGATGTTGGAGTACATTGAGGGCCAGTACATAGACTCTCGAGCTCTGCGTTTGACGGCTTCCATTCCGGGATGGCCTTGGTGTAACTGGCCAATGTAGAACTTTTGCAGTGCTGCAGGTATCAAACCTTTGTCCCCGTAGGAGCAACCCGTCATCCAATGTCAGCTCCTCTTTCATGGAGAAGAATGGTCGCAGCAGCTGTGGCAGTTCCTTGGAGGTGCTGGGCCAGCCGTGTAAGATGACTTCACAGAGCTGTTGACAGGTGATGTCGCTCTTGACTGCATCTCGTAATTAATCTGTGTGACGTGAGGAGAGAACCTGGACCATCATCACCTCTAGTAAGTCATCAGTAAGCGGGGGCTCAGACTCAGGTAAGTGTGCTCGTGACAGCGCGTCTGCCACATACAGCTCTTTGCCTCGCATGTACATCACATCCAGGTCGTAGAGCTGCAATTTTAGCATCATACCCTGCAGGCGTGGTGATGCGGTGTGCAGTGGCTTTCTCAGAATGGTTACAAGGGGCTGGTGATCTGTTTCAGCAGTAACAGGGCGGCCATGTAAGCCATGACATTTTTTAGTTGCAAACTACCAGGGCTAACATTTCCTTTTCAATCTGAGCATACCTAGACTCAGTCGGTGTGAGGGCACGGGATGCGAATGCTACTGGCCGCCCTTGTTGGAGGCACACTGCCCCGAGACCATGTTGGGAGGCGTCTGCTGATATGACTACTGGCTTTGAGGTGTCAAAGAACTGCAGCACAGGGGGATTGGTCAGCGCCTGTTTCAGTTTTCTGAACGCTGCATCATGGGCATCATGCCAGTGCCACTCCACGACGTGGAGTATCAGCTGTCTCAAGGGGCCCGTCACGTCACTGTACTGGGGAATGAATTTGGATAAATAGTTGGTCATGCCCAGAAACTGCTGTAGTGTCTGTTTATCCATCTTGCAGACAGTTTGGACCTTTTCAGGATCTGGCTTAACCCCATCAGCAGTTAACAGGTGGCCAACATACTGCACAGAGTTGCCCCTGAATTTGTATTTCTCAAGATTGAGCTTCAGGTTGATGTTACGAATCCTGTTCATCACCTGTGTCAAGCATTCATTGTGTTCTTGTAATGTGCGTCCCCAGATGAGGATGCCATCTACCACAATCTTGCACGGTTGTCTGGCAAATAGCTGTTCCATCTTGTTCTGGAAGACCTGTGCATATGCCATATGGCATTTCCAGCCATGAAGTGACATGAATGTTGTGAGCTTTGAGAAGGCATGGTCAAGGGGTATTTGCCAAAATCCACATTTGGCATCTAAGATGCTAAATATTTTTGCCTCAGGCATGTCTGCGATGATTTGCTCGATGGATTTGAGGGGATGGCGGGGTCTGAGGAGGGCCTGGTTCAGATGCACTGGGTCTATGCAGATCCGCACTGTGCCGTCTTTTTTCTTTGCTGCAACCATGGCAGACACCCATTCTGTTGCTTCATTTTCTGGTGTAATGACACCAAGAGCAGTCATTCGATCCAGCTCCGCCTTGACCTTATCTTTCATGGCAATGGGGATCCTGCGTGGAGCGCATATTGTGGGGGCAACAGTGTCATCCAGTCTCATGTGATATACCCCAGGCAGTTTGCCTATGACATTGGTGTCAAACAGGTCCTGGTATTGCAGTCTTTCTGGAGCTTCTTGTTGCAGCGTGTGGACATCTGGTCCAAGCTGTATGAGGCCTAGAGCAACACTGTCTTCCAACCCCAGTATGGGTTTCATCACATCACATCCCTGTTCACCACATGAAACTTGAACTGTCCCTGTGTACACTGCAGTGTCACAGTGCCATCTGTTTTGATTGTCTCGCCTCCATAAGCCACGAGATTGACCTTTTCATATGGATCCACACGCACTGTGTGGTCCACAGCATGTGGCATTTTCCTGGGCAGCACATTACATTTGGCGCCAGTGTCCACTTTCACCCTCAGTTCTGCATTTCCATTTTTCATTTCCAGCGTGGCAAAGATTTCCCCCTTCTGTTCGCTTGTGAGTATTGTGTCACAGTAAAAAGTATCAACCACCTGATTGTCTGTCTCGGTGGTCAGTTCAGTTGCTCTTCGCCTGTACTGAGAGGGGGCTGTGTGGCGAGCCGTGCCCTGCACTGGTGCAGAGCGACAACACTTAGCAAAGTGGTTCAGTTTTCCACAGTTATTGCATATCTTATTGAGAGCATAGCATTTACTGCAGTCAGGTGAGTGTTGGCCATTGCCATTGCCACAGAGAGCCTTCTGAATTGAGCACACATCAGTTGTTTCCTTTCGGGGTTCTTTGGAACTTTTTTCGGATTGTTCATGAAGCAAACACATGCTAATGGCCAATTCGAGGGTGAGCTTCTGTTCACGTAACAGTTGTTTGCGGAGGGTATCGTTTTGTATTCCACAGACGATGCGGTCCCTTATCAAGTCATCACGGAGCGCGCCAAACTCGCATTTCTTTGCCAGTATTTTTAACGTGGAGACATATGCCTGTATTGACTCATTTCCCTGGCTAGCAGTGTTAAAAGCGTGTCTGTCCATAATTATGTTTTTTGCTGGTAAGCACAACTCAAGAAACTTTTTCAGTAGATCATCTGGCTTCTCCTGGCTTTCCCCTTCTCCACACACAAAGGATTCCGACTTCTCCGCAGCCTCCGGTCCGGCTAGGTTCAGTAGCGTGTTAGCTTATAGCTTGAACTTTCTTGGACTTGTCCGAGAGTCCTGCGTTGCAGTAGATTGTTCCTTCTCAAATCTGCGCCAGTTGCCGGCAATATGTTCATCAAACACAAGTGGATCGATACGGCGGAGTCCTTGAGCCATAATTAACCGTTTCCGACACCATGTAGCGTGCCAATAAATCACACATGCAGCTCCGGTAAATGTGCACACTAGACTGACTTTATTAACTGTGCCACTCACTCATACAGGTGTCGCCACCTAGTGACGCTTCAAGGAACACAGATACTAAAAGTGATCGTGCCACCACTCTACACCCCAGGATTTTAAAAATGTATCTTTTTGATGATTTTTTATTGATGGAAAGTTACAAGGCTACTATGATTTTTTTTAATGAAGTTTAAGCTTGGAAGCACCATCACATCATATCATGTGGTAGTATAACCAGAGACTGTCTATTATGAATTAAAAGAATCTTTGGTATAACCACTGAAGAGATTGAGCAGTTAGTAAAACCATTTTTGCACGGGACATTAAAAAAGCAGTGTTGACTGTGACATGCTGTCTGTTGGCCGTCAGTGGCATGTTGTGGCACAGACGTTTAAAATAATGAAAATTGCATTTGTGAAAGACTTTTTTATCCTCATCAAAAAATATTGTGTGCAGCTGATGTGTTATCTGATTAGGACAATATACACATAGTTAAGTGCAATGTGTGTTTTATAATGTAATGTGTGTTTTATACAGCATATGCGCGCACGCAGACACACAGTTGATTGTAGCACAGACGTTTAAAAAGGGAAAGTGTGACGACCTACCAAGACAGAGGGGTACAGTTCACGCTCGGGCAGGAGGGGAAGTCATTCACGAGACCCAAACAAATTCCTAATAAAGTGATGAATGACCACCAGTGGGTTACACATGAATGGTTAAAATGCAATGCGAAGTAAGGGGACAGGTGATCAGACCAACCATGCCAAAGGACAGGGGATAGCCAGCGCTTGAAAGGACGCACAACCACAACGTATTTTACGAGTCACACCACGGTGACCAATGCGCACCACGCGCAAATTGCCATATTAAGGCGAAGTGCCAAGTCCTGTGGTTGACTAAAGCTGGCAAACCACCATCTTAACTAAAACGCCAACGCCCCCAGTTAAAGTTTAAAGCTGCAGTATCCATTATTACATTTGGTCATCCTAATCAAAAACATTGTGGGCAATATTGTAGGCTACATATGGAGTCCTATGTAGTAAAATGCAATATGTGTTTCACACTGCATTAAATCATTGCTCTACTGGGCCACCATATATAGCATATCCACACACTATGGGGTGCCGTTTGTAAAGCTAACTGTGCTAAAACTTTCATCAGCATTTTGTCACATTTAGCTTAAAACAGTGTTATAAAAATGGTGTGAATTTTTCAGACTCCCATTTTTACACATTTAGAACAATAAAAGTTAAATCTAAATAATGTATACAAATGTTAAATATAAATCTAAATAATATATAAAAATGTTAAATCTAAATGTCAAATCTATATAATAAATCTAAATCTAAATCTAAATATTACATCTAAATGTTAAATCTAAATGTTATATCTAAATCTAAATGATAAATCTAAATGTTATATCTAAATGTTAAATCTAAATGTTAAATCTAAAAAATCTAAATAATACATATAAATGTTAAATATAAACTTAAATCTAAATATGAAATCTAAATCTAAATGTTAAATCTAAATGTTACATCTAAATATTTAGATTTAGACTTAAAGAAACACTATGCAACTTTTTCATAGTCATGAAATGGCTTGGAACTCAAGGTTTTGCTTGACTGACCCGTTATGGCGAAAATGGCAATATTTCCATCACCGCCTAGTGCTCCTGCTCCGAAACAGCACTTGCAGTTTTGCCTGGCGGCGCCGCGCCTTCTGTTGTTGTGGAGTTTGCGGCCGCTAGGGGCGTCTAGATTTCTATGCTGTATGAGCGGAACGAGACCCATTCGTGTGCTAACAAAGCAGCAGCAGCTCGCTGAAAGCTGGCTACTGGCTAGCTGATTGTAAAATATCACGCCGGCATGCAGCGAAATCAACGAATGGGACTGCAAATAAATCACGAGCTAATTGAGATGAAAGGTTTGGACCGGCAAAAAAAATCGCTTGTGTGAACATTGGAAAAGGGCTTCAAACCGGAGAGAGCCGAATGTCAAAAGAGCAAAGATGTGGATTTTGTCATTCATTCACTGCACTGGGATTTATGCATTAGCATTCTCAAAGCCCACACCACCTCGTTTAGTTTACAAAGTTACACAAATGTATACGAGTTGAAATCTGATGTCGCACATTTTACTTGATGTCAAAGGACACAATCAGTCGGACTCGAGCGAGGCTAAATTAAAAAAAATATATGTAGTTGCCGATCAGGATGAGACAAAACGTGATCTCAAGCCGGCTTATGGATGTCCACTTTCACTTTCAACACCACACAAGATAAAAATGCGTCTTGTCACCTCTAATGTACAGGTAACATATAGTTACTGGAAATGTGAAATAAAGACGGGGATATCTGCCGGGAACAAGTGGATCAAATAATATTAATCTGAAGGAAGTGCAAACATGATTGCAGTTGTGTGAAGTGAATAGACGAAGCGGCGAAATCATAAGGAAGGGGGAGAATCGCACATATGATAAAGCCTCTTAGAAGTGGAGAGAGCTGAATGCAAGGCTAATTACAGAAGACAAAGAAGTTTAATTCGCGCATAATCTCGAAGCCAATGTCTGTCTAATTTAGTTCAATGCAGATTTTCGGCAGAACCACTAGAGGCCGCCATAAGGTTGTTTATATCGGCGTGTTTACATGTCAAAGTTGCATAGGATATCTTTAACATTTAGATAAGTTAAGTAACAAACACAAAAATGTTAAATCTAAATGTTAAATCTAAATGTTAAATCTAAATATCAATATTCAGATTTAACATTTACATTTGACATTTAGATTTAACATTTAGGTTTAGATTTAACATTTAAATTTAGATTTATTATTTAGATTTAACATTTAGATTTAACATTTAGATATATTATTTAAATGTAGATTTAACATTTAGATATAAAACTTAGATTTAAAATTTAGATTTAACATTTAAATTTAGATTTAATATTTAGATTTAACATTTAGATTTAGATTGAACATTTAGATTTAACATTTAGATTCAATATTTAGATTTAATATTTATATTTAATATTTATATTTAACATTTAGATTTATATTTAACATTTAGATTTAACATTTATTGTTCTAAATGTGTAAAAAGGGGAGTCTGAAAAATTCACACCGTTTTAAAAACACTGTTTTAAGCTAAATGTGACAAAATGTTGATGGAATTTCAGCTAAATGTGACAAAATGATGCTGAAATGTTCAGCACAGTCAGCTTTACAAACGGCGCCCCATAATACACGCATGCACACACTTTATTTATTATTATACAGTCTATACTGTATAAAATACACACGAAAGGAAAACTCAAAAGCATAATGTACTGTAATGTACAGTAAAGACTGACGATACAGTAAAGACTCCAGAGGGAGCAATCTATAGAATCAGTAGCTTACTCAGGCGAGACAGCAGCAGAACAGCCTGCAGCAAGAATGCAAAACTGACAAGACTATTATATGGCTGTTGTGTAAAGTACAGTAAGGATGCAAAATATCCTGCTTTTCATATTCCATGACACATCCGCTTACTTATTATCCATACATACAGTAAACAAACAGGTTCTTTCAAAGACATTTAAATATCCATATATGAAATGTTCATAAACACCGCACACTGGATACTGTTCTTTTTTCTCTTTATTTTTATAGCGAACAACTCGTTTTGCCTAGTGCGTCTTCAAGAGCGAACCTGAAGACGCATAGGCGAAACACATTGTTCGCTACAAAAAAATAAAGAGAAAAAAAGAACAGTATCCAGTGTGCTGTGTTAATGAATTTTTCATATTGATCACCTTTTCCTGCACCTGGACAGCTGAAGGGTTGTGCACAAGGACTTTGGCATTTAAATTGCCATATACATACTGTACAGATAATAGGTATCCATCTATCTAATAGCTATCTATCACTGCTGAGTCAACTAAGAAATATATTGTTGACTCTTGAATGTCCTTGACAGATGCAAGGAAACATGGGGGTAGGAAAGCACGCCACAGTGATTTCTGAATATTGATTCATTGATCAAATATTTTGTTGGTACTTCAAAATACAACCAAGGGTGAAAGTTATTTAATTCGTCAATTACGGAAGCCAACATGCAGCACTTCAAGTCAAATCAAGTGAGATTTTATTGTCAGTTTCTTCATATGCACATGCCCACAGATCATACAAGGGAATTAAAATTACGTTTCTCTCTATATACCATGAAAGGACATACATAGACATACACAGGACTGACATTTACAGACTGATAGACCAGTGATGAACCAATAACAGTAAAGTGATGAAGTAATGAATAATACAGTATATCACCAAAGTGAGTAGGCTACATTCCTGCAGTTTTGGCAAATTTGTGAGTATATCTTTTCATAGGAAAGCATAAAAAATGTCATTTTGACACAATGTTTAGTGACCTTTTAACAACATATTTAAAGCGATGGTTCGGAGTAGAATCACCCTAATGCCATTTGAACCGTGACACCCATCCACCTTTACACCCGAAGTGTTTTCTGCCGCAGGCTTACATCAACAGAGTTGCCGTGTTATTCGATGTTTATTCCGAATAATTTGAAACTTTTTTTTTAAAAACTTTTTACATAGTCCAGGAGTTTATTAGTAACAACACACGAGACAATTAGCTTTTCTGCTGCTAAACATCCGTCGACGTCACTTCCTCCAGCTGGGACTTTGTTGATGGAAACAAAGAAAATGGAATCTTGTACGTGAGTCCGGAAGGCGGAAAACTCAAAAAGACAGCTTGCGCTACAACTAGAAATTAACCACTTCGGATTTAAATTTTACCACGTTTAATAAATAGAAGACGATGCCACACTCGTGCATATATCCTGGCTGTGGACTAAAACACAAACCTTACAATAAAGAAAATATTATGCCATGCTGTGGACAGTCCCAGCTGGAGGAAGTGACGTCGACGGATGTTTAGCAGCAGAAAAGCTAATCGTCTCGTGTGTTGTTACTAATAAACTCCTGGACTATGTACAAAGTTTCAAATTCAACTTTTTGTGAGTACAAACCACATTTGTTATACTGTAGAAGTTTGGTGTCATGACATGTTATTTTTGTGGGGAAAGTGTGGAGACGGTGCCCAGGATCCATATGCGCTTGAGTCAAGCTATCCGGAATAAACATCGAATAACACGGCAACTCTGTTGATGTAAGCCTGCGGCAGAAAATACTTCGGGTGTAAAGGTGGATGGGTGTCACGGTTCAAATGGCATTAGGGTGATTCTACTCCGAACCATCGCTTTAACCGCTTAAATTTCTTGTTCACTCAGAAAAAAAACAAAATACAGCCATTAATGTTTGAACATGTACCCACAAAAGTGAGTACACCCCAGATTGAAATCCGGTAGAGAAGGGGCCGTGTTGGCTCGAATCGTCTCGAAATGAAAAGGGATTAAAAGGGAGGTCATCGGTGTGCGTTTCAACCTTTCTTTTCATTGAACTTTTACATTTTGAGTGTGCACCTGGCTTAAATAGATTGATGTGATTGATGAGATTTGAACGCAATCCTATGGAGAATATCATGATCTGCTTCAGTAGTCACAGTGCATGTTGACATGCATGTTTCTTTTAGGTGTATTTCAGATTGCCAATGTTGACAGCATTCATGCATCCCCAAACCATGTCAGTCCCACTACCATGCTTGGCTATTGAGAGGATTCACTTTTTTGTAAAACTCACTTGTTTACCACCACACATGCTTGACACCATCTAAAGCAAATTTGTTTATCTTGGTCTCAAGAGAGATGAACAGACCAAGGATATGGATCACTGGAACCATGTCATGTGATCTGAAGAGACCAAGATTAACAAATTCCCCTTCTCTACCGGATTTTAATCTGGGGTGTACTCACTTTTGTGGGTACATGTTCAAACATTAATGGCTGTATTTTGTTTTTTTCTGAGTGAACAAGAAATTTAAGCGGTTAAATATGTTGTTAAAAGGTCACTAAACATTGTGTCAAAGTGATTTTTTTATGCTTTCCTATGAAAAGATATACTCACAAATCTGCCAAAATTACAGGGGTGTATTCACTCTTGTGATATACTGTAACTGAGCATTTAACATTGATGGACCAGTGAGTGACATTGATGGACAGTGATAAATCAGTAACAATAAGTGATAGAGTATAAATAACAATGTAACATTTAACATATAGGGGAAAGGAATAAAATACATAATAATAACAACAATAATAATAGTAAAACACAAAATAAGTCATTGAACATCTAACAGCTAACTTAACATCTATATTAGTATGTTGTTTGCAACTGTACGGGGTATTTCATTCTGGATTTACGGTACATACTACAACATAGGCTCACAATGTCCCATTGAACCTCATAAAGCCAAGCTCATTCAGGATCTCCATGTTTTAGTTCATTACTTTGTAAATATTAATGAGAAGATCAAATTTGGCAATTTGGCCACAGTTTGAATGAGCAGCATAGTTGCAATACCTACTTTGGCCACCATGCTACACAGTGCACCTTTAAAAAATAATTTAGCTTATTAATAAAAGCAGCACTTGGAATGTTTTTTTTTCTTTTTTCGTTTGTTTTTTTTGACAATTTCTGGTGCAAGAAACCACATGCTGAGGAAGAAAATGGTTTTGTAATTTTGTTACCATATACTGTACCGGTTCAGTTAAGTCAGGAGGGGTGTCATGCCTAATTACTCCAGGCCTTGCCGGTGCATTGGTTCTGGGTATTGTAGAACACTGGATGAGGAAGAGAACTCACACACCTGCATCGGCAACTCTTGGTGTGCGAGTTCTCTCTCTCATTCAGTGTTCTACATATACTGTACCGAAAATATATTACCATACAGTATACTGCGTTGTGACCCCAAAACCGAGTTATGTACCAAACTGCCATTTTTGTATACTGTTAACCAGAGGCGATTCCTCTTTGAGTACAAGGGAGGCGCAGCCTCCTGTCCAAAATCACGGAGAATCGTATGTAAACTAATGCTTTACACGACTTAATAACATTGCTATTTCAAACCCAGGTTCATAGAAAATGCATGTGCTCAACTTAGATATGAAACCAATCTGTGATAGGATCCCGAGACTCGCACGAGTTTTTTTTTCGCTCGTGACAACGCAAGCGAGTCGAGTCTCAATGGACTTCAATGGCATGTTGAATTGTATGCTTTTCCAATGGCAAAATGCTAAACGGTCATTGGCTATTGCCGTGAAATTTTTTTGATTTTGAGACTGAGCCTCACTGGGAGTCAATGGAGAAGAGAGAGGAGGGGGGAGGGACCGGAGACTGGAGCTCCGACTTGTGATTGGGTGGAACCCCGTATCAGTAGGCTACTGTAGTTGATTTCATTTCGAAATGCGGTCGGATATGTTATTAATTTGACTGAGAAGTTTCGTCGTGGTAACTAGTGGGGAAGCTATTCATTGCGGTGTAGGGTCCTACTCCAGTTTTGTGTACATATTTCTTGTAAACTAGTGTTGCGAATAAAGTCTTAATAGTGGCATTATTAGTCCTTATCCTTTTCAATCTCCCAATTCAAAAGTTGAGGTTAACTTGCCTACTTTTCGTTAGGGCTAGCTTGCAAGAAAGCTAAGAAAGCTATGCAAAATGCCAAGCATTGTGGATTAAATTCTGGCGAATTCCAGTCGTCCTTATGAGGAGAAAATGAATATCAAGGAGCAGAGCAGAGCACTGCCTAATATTGACTTGGTGAAAAAGGTAGGGAAGAACAACCGTTTCTTTTGAGCTTTCGTGGTGTCTGATCAACTGGTTAACTGTCCCGTGATAGGCGAGTCCTTGTTTCCTACTGTGTTGGCAATGTCTGGTAAATAATTAAAGATTTTGCGACCTCTTAAGCCGTGCACCCAGTAATGAACAAAGACATCGAAGGCAAACTCAATCACATCATTATGTGGCAGAGGTAGGCCTAATGATGATAATAACAATAATAATAATAATAATAGTAATAATAATAATAATAAAAAAAAAAACATTTCCCTATGAATAGGCTACAAGGGGGATAATGATTAACAAATTTGTTTCAACAAGAGTCCTTTAGTGTGTGAGGCCATATGTGGCTCAGGAGGACAATGTAAGATGTGTGTGTCAAAATTGACCCCCCCCCCCCCCCCCCCCCCCACCCCCCCCCCCTTTTTTTTTTTTTTTTGCGTTCTGGACATATTGTAATTGAACAGCCTCCCCTGTTTGACAGACTACCAGCCGCCACTGCTGTTACACCCCTAATGAACTTAGATCTTTAAAATGCACTCAATCCATAACAGAGGCGATTCCTCTTTGAGTACAAGGGAGGCGCCGCCTCCTGTCCAAAATCACGGAGAATAGTATGTAAACTAATGCTTTACACAACTTAATAACATTGCTACTTCAGACCCAGCTCCATAGAAAATACATGTGCTCAACTTAGAGATGAAACCAATCTGTTATAAGATCCCGAGGCTCGCACGAGTTTTTTTTCCGCTCATGACAACGCAAGCGAGTCGAGTCTCAATGGACTTCAATGGCATGTGGGATTGTACGATTTTTCAATGGCAAAATGCTAAACGGTCATTGGCTATTGCCGTAAATTTTTTTTGATTTTGAGACTGAGCCTCACTGGGAGTGAATGGAGAAGAGAGAGGAGGGGGGAGGGACCGGAGACTGGAGCTCCGACTTGTGATTGGGTGAACCCCGTGTCAGTAGGCTACAGTAGTTGATTTCATTTCGAAATGCGGATATGTTATTAATTTGACTGAGAAGTTTCGTCGTGGTAACCAGTGGGGAAGCTATTCATTGCGGTGTACTCCAGTTTTGTGTACATATTCTTGTAAACCTAGTGACACTAGTGTTGCGAATAAAGTCTTAATAGTGGCATGTCCTTATCCTTTTTAATCTCCCAATTCAAAAGTTGAAGTTGCCTACTTTTCGTTAGGGCTAGCTTGCAAGAAAGCTAGAGAGCTATGCAAAATGCCAAGCATTGTGGATTAAATTCTGGCGAATTCCAGTCGTCCTTATGAGGAGAAAATGAATATCAAGGAGCAGAGCAGAGCACTGCCTAATATTGACTTGGTGAAAAAGGTAGGGAAGAACAACCTTTTCTTTTGAGCTTTCGTGATGTCTTCTCAACTGGTTAACTGCCAAGTCCCGTGAGTGGCGAGTCCTTGTTTCCTACTGTGTTGGCAATGTCTGGTAAATAATTAAAGATTTTGCGACCTCTAGTGGTAAGTTAAACCGTGCACCCAGTAATGAGTAAAGACAACGAAGGCAAACTAAATCACATCATTATGTGGCGGAGGTAGGCCTAATGATAATAATAATAATAATAAAAACATTTCCCTATGAATAGGCTACAAGGGGGATAATGATTAATGATTAACAAATTTGTTTCAACAAGAGTCCTTTAGTGTGTGAGGCCATATGTGGCTCAGGACCGATGTAAGATGTGTGTCAACCCCCCCCCCCCTTATTTTTGCGTTCTGGACATATTGTAATTGAACAGCCTCCCCTGTTTGACAGACTACCAGCCGCCACTGATCCATAACTACTATAACTACAAACTAAAACAAACCGTGGGGACTGGATGGGCTGTCTTAGATGATGTACCTCTTCTGCTGTTGAGCCTAGAGCTCCCCGTGACGCCTCTGATCTCCATGCTTTCTCTTCTTCACTTCCTGGAACACCTGCCCATCCTTCTGCTTCCTCCAGCTCACACGGATGTTCTCCCTCAGTTGCCTCTCCCCCATCCCCTGTTTAAGCCTCCATTTAATCTGTGGGGGAAAGGTACAGTGTAGAGGGACATTTAGATTCTAAACAGGGGCTTTATAAAGCCCCACAGTGTGTGTGTGTGTGTGTGTGTGTGTGTGTGTGTGTGTGTGTGTGTGTGTGTGTGTGTGTGTGTGTGTGTGTGTGTGTGTGTGTGGGGTGCTTGGTTGCCATTGGAGGGCATATTTCCTTTTTTAATACTAAAGGGGGGGGGGCAGGCTTATGATGAGGTCGGTGTTGTTTATTAAAACAAAAATTGAGAACCACTGATTTAGATTGTACTGTATGTACACTGAGGAAGGCTCTTGCAGCCAAAACGTCTGTCAGTCCCTGCAATGTTTGAATAAAAAGAAAAGAAGAAGAAAGAAGAAAAAAACTGAGTGTGATCCATTTCCTAACTACTTGATTACTCCAGAGAGGCACCAACAAGACGGAAGAGCGCAGTGTGTGGAAGATAACATACTGTAATAGCAAATGCTGTTATATACTGTAATTGCAAATGAGATCGTGAGCATTGAATGATCAATGATGTCCAGACTTGCATCACAAGGCCACAAGACAACCCCCCCACCCCCCATGGTTGGGCAGGAGGTGCTCACCTGCTGTAGCATGTCGTCCTGAAACTCTTTGGTGTTGTAAGGCACTCTAGAGTCAAACTCAAGCCGCACTTTCACAATCTTGATGCTCGTCCCTGGCATTTGGAAGAGAGGAGCAAAACGGTTATTTTGCCACAGTCTGACACATTCAAGGCATATGATTGTAAGCAGGTTTTACACATCAGTAGTAGATCTTAATCTCTCCCATGCAAAAGCATGCACGCACATGCGCGTGAGCGCACACACACACACACACACACACACACACACACACACACACACACACACACACACACACACACACACACACACACACACACACACACACACACACCTATTTTTTTTACTGTTGTTTGTTAGCCATTCCACAATGTTTCCAGTATTCACTTCGTTGTTGAACCTGCATAATCATCATACAGTCACAAGCAAAACACAGCAGTGTGTGTGTGTGTGTGTGTGTGTGTGTGTGTGTGTGTGTGTGTGTGTGTGTGTGTGTGTGTGTGTGTGTGTCTGTACATCTATATGCTCAGTAAAAATGTGCCGATTCCTCAAAGAACCCTCCTTAGCATGTTTTTGGGGGACCTCAAAGACTTCCTGAGAAACCCAACGGTTCTCTGAAGAACCCAATAGTTCTTGGATTAACCCCAAGATTCTGCAAAGAACCCACTTCTACAGTGGCAATCGAAGGGGTTCTCCAGATTGCCACGGTGGAGGAGCCCCTAAAGGTTCTCTGAGGAACCTTCTATCTAGAAAAAATGGAGCTTGCGGTAGTTCTTGCCAGGAAGACTCAAGTCACGTGCACATTTTGCGGAGCCAATCAGCGGTCGTCATTTCCTACCTTTGACCTACTCCAAAGACTGTCTACCTCCTGCCAATTTCTATTGTCAACTATATAAACATTAAATCGTTTAAAGATGGCCTCTCAACGTCATTTAATTAATATTGCCGTGTTCCCAATTGTTATTGAATGTGTTACGCGTTGGTCCTGTTTTAAAAAACGTTCTGGTTGCTTTGTTTCAAGACGTTTTTGCAAGCTGGCAAGGTGGCTTGTGGAGAAACGAGAGAGTGTTCCGTGTTTCTCGTGGAAATGCGTCTCTGATTAGCTCACTCCTCCTGCTCTCAAAGAAACGCGTCTCTGATTGGCTCAGTCCTCCTGTTCTTGGAGAGAATGTAATGGAAAACAGAGTCGCCACTTCCCCGGGTGGTACTGCACTATAGGGGCGCCAACGGAGGCGTGCAGGCTCCATTCAGGGCTTTGCTCTTTCGACAGCGACCCCTAGGCGAGCTGCAGGCACGGAGCAACCGGAGTGAGCAGGCTTTATGTATGAGGCTTTGTGCTGTGTGTGCACCTGAGAGTAGCAACCAGCTGATAGCTAAGCTAAGCTATGTTT
Source organism: Engraulis encrasicolus (assembly GCF_034702125.1). Lineage (NCBI taxonomy): Eukaryota > Metazoa > Chordata > Actinopteri > Clupeiformes > Engraulidae > Engraulis > Engraulis encrasicolus. Next base: position 34,713,650 of record NC_085865.1, on the reverse strand, counting down.
CGGGCCACCAGACGTTGCTTGTTTTGAAAACAAGCAGAAAAAGATTACTCGACATCATGTTTTTAGATAAATGGGTCGATATAAACCTTTGCGGGCAACGCCTTCTTTCGACGTGACGAAACACAGAAAGGCTTTCGTGATTCGCTCCTTTCTCTGCATTATTTATGTAAATTGGGAAACACCGGGAAACACAGCCAGGAGAGTTGACGCACCGCTATGAGAGCCTTGCAAGTGAGTTTAACTTGGGGTGACCGTCCGATCTTCGAAAGGAGTGAGTAAAACTGAGTTTTATCGGAAGTTGGCCTTTAAAACTAACTCCTCTCTCTGAGTCTTTCTGGCTGAACTTGGGGTTCTTCCAAGCACCATCAGAGAACCGGTAACACTTTACTTGACGCCGGTGTCATATGCATGTCATTACAGTGTCATAACAGTTATGCACGTGTCATAAACATTATGCCCATGTCATAAACATTTTATGACTGTTGGCCTTAAGTGACATTCGGTTATGGCAAAGACAAGGTTGCCATAACCGAATGTCACTTAAGGCCAGGCCAACAGTCATAAAATGTTTGACATGGACATAATGTTTATGACTTATCTATGACTGTGTCATGACACTAGCAAATGATGGTTCTTTAGGTGGGTATGTTGACGTACTGTATCTTTCATTTTTACAATGTGGGGAGGAAAAGCCTACTCACTGGAGAAGCAGAAGGAAGGGAGCCGGTTGGAGCAGTCCTGTGTCTCCCACCCACCGCTGCTCTCCAGAGTCTGCTGGGAAGCCACACACCTCCTCTCTGACCTCAGGTACTGCAGCTTGGGGGACAGCCAGTTGATGTATTGGTGGTCCTGGACCTTGGTACCATCCGCCCACTGCCAGCCTGTCCCGTACGGGTTCATCCACACGTAGGTGGTTCCTATGGATCTCCTCAGGTAGTTCTTCTCCTCCTGGTTCTTCACAGTAGCCAAGAGGCCGTGATTGGCTTGGCAGTGCCTCTGAGCTTCAAGCCAATTGCTGCCATGTCGAATGTAGTCAAAGCCATAGGATTTAGTTTGACTCGCTGTAAAATGGCAAATCATATTAACCCATTTTAGCCTGATGACTCATATACGTATGTTGTTTGCCCTTTGATGCTTGGAGACACATATACGCTGCATTCAGGCTCTTGAGATTTTAGCTTTTTAAATAAAAATGTGGGTATGTTACAGCGAAATGAACACATTCTAATGCAAGATGAGCGTCTTAGGGTTTAAATGCAATCATGTTTCATGTTTTTATGTGCATCAGAGGCTAAGATATGTAGGTTTTTATAGGCTGAGGGCAACTTTCCCAACAAGGGCTTAGTTCAGGTGTTGCAGGTGCTTTAGGCATCAATGGCTTAAAGTGTTTATGAAACGAAAACAAACGGTCATTCCCATTAAAGCCTTGTTTTTTCTGATAGCATCGATGAGACTTTGAACCCAATCATCCCGGAGGAACTTGTGAAAATGGCAACTCAAAGTGTGAATTCTGTGAAATTTGGTGTGACTAATGAGCTGGGCTGTGACATCATAGAGGGGAGTCCCTGGTTTGCTAGTATGGCGATCTGAGAAAAAAACACACATCTGATGGACCCACATCTTATAAAGGAACCAAAATTCTGATACAAACATCAGCGTGTCGAAAAACCACACATCCAACCTCATGAGAAAAAAAAAACAGCAGCACAAATCTATTTCAGAGGCACTGATACATCTGCAGAAAGTGACATGTCTGACAGGCGAAGTGATGATTGTTGACATAGCCTGACAGTTCGTTTTGTTTATGGTTACGGTTGCTAAGGGCGCTTTGCCATGACCCACAGATGACATGGCGTGTGTATTTGTTGACAAATGGGGGGCATTTTGATTCAATTGCGCGATATAGTGTGATTGAAATGCATGTAGGCTACATGCAAAAATATCATCAACTAGAGAAAAAATGGAGGTATTAGGCTGTTGGAAAAACGCCCTATATAGCCTGAGTCCTCAGCATATTTTTAGCGTTTATCATTATTATTATTTTTTGTGCTCAAAGTCACAGGCGTCGCGTGTCCTTCAGCCGGACTCTGAGGACGAGGTGTGTCCAAATGTCAGCCACACATGCACCACAATACTAAAAACAAACAATCAACGCTTCAAAGTAGGCCTACGCTATGTGCATCTCTGTTTTATTCGCTAAGCGCAGTACCCCAATCTGTGAGTTGGCTGTCCTCGACTGAGAGCACCACGCTGATGTGCATGGATATCCTCGCCAAAACCAATTTATTGACCAAGTTGAATGGCAATCAATAGAAAGTGCATATTCCGAGAGCATTCGCATCGGTTTGGCATGTAATGTGCATTACCCTTTCCTGAAAACAACATACAAAGCAGATGGACAAGGTAAAACGAGTAGCCTAAAGCAAAGCAGTGCACACACCTGTCTTCGTGCCCGAGAAGTTACAGGGGCAGTTTCAGTCTGCACGCCGGCGATGTCAATTGTTGGAACTGCTTGAGGCAATAGCATTCTCTTCAGTCCAACCATGCCCGCGACCTCCACATTTGTGGTGAAGCACAAGGGGTGGAAATGTGCCGAGCACAACAGACAGTGTTGGGCAAGCTACTTGTAAAATGTAGTGAGCTAAGCTATCAGCTACTCAACCATAAAATAAGCTTCACTACACTAAAGCTACCACCATCAGAAATGTAGTGAGCTAAGCTTCAAAAATGTGGAAATGTAGTTCACTACACCAGAAGCTACATTTTCCCGACATATTGTCGGCTTGGTTTAAAATAACAGATAGGCCTACCTTCATTAAACAAAACTTTATTGATCTCATTATACTTAATTGATATTTATTATACATTCAGTGTGTTTTAAATATCATTATAGGACACAGGATAGGGTGACCCCAAGTCCAAGGGGGGACATGGATATGTTTTTGAGGGACAGTGTGGGGCACTCCCTGTGTGACTGCCTAGATCTCGGGAAAGAGAGTGTTTTTTTCTTCAAGCAACAAAATGTAGCTTTTGTGGAAGCTACGTCGCTACTTGAGACAAAAGATAGCTTAACTACAGGGAAGTTACTCGATACATAAAGTAGTGACGCTACGACCAAGCTACTGGGGAATGTAGTTAAACTAGTAGCTTGTAGCTTGTAGCGAAGCTACTGCCCATCACTGACAACAGTGACCACGAGCTTGCTTCAAAACCATGCATTGGATCCACAGAGCCCTAGCTTGATTTAGCCTCCTCCTTGTCGGCCACAGTTCCATCATTCTTCACAGAAGGGAACTTGTGCAAAGATATTCCTTCTGTCAAGTAGCCATTTTTGCAGCTGGCACCGTTCGGCCCTCCAGCAACACACTGCTTGACACTGTGCTTTGTTTTGGTACTAGCCGCCATTGATCTGAACAAGGTGGAATGAGGTGAACTCACCCCTTCTATGTCACGCATATCATTTGCATAAAATTTGCATGTCACCAAAAAAACACTTTTTGGGAACGTTTTAACATGACTTTTAGGACAAAATATCACCCAGACAATATCCCATTTTATTCACAAGGCTTAGAACTTTCAGAATCTGTCCTGGAAATGGTCAAATTCCTTTACTTTGTTTTCGTTTCATAAACACTTTAAGGTTGGTACATTGACATTAGAGTTCTCAACGGGCCTGAAAATGTCAACCCGACCCTACCCGGCCCGTGGCTTTTAAAGCCCGAGCCCGATGTTACCCGACACATCACTAGAATTATCTAACCGAACCCGGCTCGAGGCCCGAAGTCGGGGGTCGAGTTTCCCCACGTTATCCTATGGAGAATGACGGGTTGTGGTGGGTCTTTAAGTGCACTTATGTGCAGTAAATTGCATAACCCACTTAAAAACCTAGTGAAAAGATATTTTCCACAATAGAAACATAATATGAAATGGGGAAACGTTCTTGCTATTTAAGCAGAATCATCCACAGCGCGATTTCAATAGCCTCTTCACGGCAACAACAATCTATCCACCTTTTGTTTTGACGTCTAAATGTAGGCTTACTACATTTCCACCCCGTGTATCTGATTAAATGTAGGCTACGTGAAGTTGCCCCTCCCTCCTTGTTTGTTCATATGCGTGGATGAGACGGAAAGCCTGGCTGTGCCAAACATTGTTTAAAACTTTCATAAAATTTTGGTCGGCACACAAGTTTTTGGACATACTAATTTCTAGTGGCACCTGGGCTACGGTTGGTGCATTGATCAGCCATGTAGCAAATAAGACAGATATCCTAGGTGAGAGGATGATCTTCCTCGGCTGGCGAGCGCTCCGCATGTGTGTGCGCGTGTTTCCTGCCCTCCCAAGACCCGACAGTTGGTTACAAGTCAATTTGAGCACGAAAACAGCAAAGACAAGGTGATATTTCATTCACGCTCAAAATAAAACATTTACTGAGGGGATTTTCAACCAGACCGCAGCGCGAGCAGACAGTCAGTGTGAAAAGCCAAGTCTACCGGCACCTTCGCTGCCGCTCGCTTACCTTCGGTGCACGAGCCATTTAAATAGTGAAGTGGCATATCGCAACAGCACATGCGGATTATCCAAATTATATGCAACAAAGTCGCCAACAAAGCGTGGATTTAACGTTTAATACGCATTTGCCAACGTTGTGTGAATACGGGGAAAGGATAACCGAATTGGAAAGCCACTGTCCTTTCTAGTATAGCCTATGTAGAAGACCGCTTCGGTTTCGTTTCACCTCATGGGGAAAACATAATTCCCATGCACTGCATTTGCTGAGACTACTAAGCAATAAAGTTCGCGATCAAACTAAAAATATTGGTTGTTGTCATTACAGCATTTAATATGCTACTATGGCTGTTGTTTAAAATAGTCATTGGATTGCCAACCGTCCCTTGTATTAAGAAACAAAAGTAGGCTATGGTTCCATGAGCTGACATGGGACTCAATATCGTTAAAATTGCATCTAAGAACTTTTTTCCCGTTTTTATTAGTTTGCGTAATTGTAGCCAATGTAGTTTTTCTGTGCGTTCCGGGACCTCTTTCCAACTCATCATCGCTGTGATGTGATGTTTGTTTTGCGTTCTGGTAGTGATTTACAAATTAAGCACTGCGTGCAAGGTTGCATGCAGCAGCCTGCCAGACCTTCGTTACGCAGGCCTACATATATTTAGATAGATAGGTCTAGCTTTACTGACCCATCAAGGGGAAATTCGCCATGATTCACGGTAAACAGCAGAACTGATTTTTTTTTTTTCACTGGGCGGAAAAGATTGAGCCCGCGGACCGAACCGACCCGAGCCATATGCTTATATTTTCGACCCGAACCCGGCCCGAACCCAAAAGGCCCGTCGGGTTTGTCGGGCTGACCCGACCCGTTGAGAACTCTACATGACATTACCTTCACCTGAGCATGCATTTTGTTTAAAATGACAAAATAGGACATATAGCCAACAGATGTCTACAGGCATACAGTGGTTGATATCCCTTACAACATGTGAAACACATTTCCATTAATACTTACGTATGCAGGCAGTGTGTGTGTGTGTGTGTGTGTGTGTGTGTGTGTGTGTATCTGTGTGTGCATTTTTAAATCAAGCTTTAGAACTCACCCTTTCGACAGATAGAATATAGCTGCTTAGAACGGGGTGAGTGACCAACCCAGTCTCCATTCGGCCCATAGATCACCATATTATAGTCACTGTTGTTAATGAAGGAATCAAATTCCTGGGCCCAGTCGTGAGCTTTGTTGTGCAGGCCAATCCAAACCCTGCTACTAATGTTGAGCACAAAGCCAAGCTCGTTCAGGATCTCCATGTCTTCTTCGTCAGTGATGGTGGCGATGTCGGTGTACCTCTCCCTGCAGTAGGCCTTGGCCTCAGACCACGTCATCTCCTCTGGCACATAGTGGAATTTGCACGAGACGAACGTCAAAGCTGTGAAGGACAGACAGATATTTGGAAAGGGAAATTTGTTTAGTTGGTTTATTGCCAATTAACTATGCAATTCTGGCTATTGCAAGGCCAAAAGAGGTGTAATTGCACACACACACCACATTTTCATGTTACAAAAAAAGAAAGAAAACACTTTACAAAATCAAGATTTGTGTCGACAAGGGAAAAAAGTTTTGTCTGTTTTTCTGAAGTTGCCTGGTTATCACCAGACCTAAATCACAGGTGTCTTTCAGATCATAACGATTGTGCAAAGTAGCATGGGATTTCCCAGGCTAATTCTGAAGTAGCCTACATCACAATAACAACAATGCAAACGGTACACCAACTGGTCATGTAAAGTGTTGACACAGTAAGGGGTAGACATATATACAGCGCCGCCAGTTAGTATTGGCACCCCTTAATTTTATTTACAAAATGTGCAATATATCCAGAAATTAATGGAAATATAAACAACTTTTACCAACAGGATCATTTAATTGAAGGTCCAAAGATATAGCAAAGTATTTTTTTCCAAATGAATTTTGTAATTTCAAGCAAAAACATGAAAAAGGGCATTTCCATGAATATTGGCACCCCTCCTTAACGGGTTGGTTTCACACCATTAGACAGCAATAGCAGCCTCCAAAGGTTTTGGTATTCATCTATGATCTTCTTGCACTTCTCTGGTGGCATTTTGATGTGTGCATTTGGGTGTCTGCTTTGGGTTTTTGTCTTGCTGGAGTGAACACGATCTTCACCTCAAACCAAGTGTTCTTGCACATGCTTACACATTTTCCTGTAAATGATGATACCTGTGATGCCTGTCATGATACGTGTGCATCATTGGGGTGACATAATATTATGGATCTGACACCATGCTTGATTTTTGGTAGGGTGTCCTTTTCCTTAAAGACTTGTGCAGAAAATGCAAACTTGCTGTGTGTGCATCACTGAAAAGTTGTACTTTTGCTTCATCTGACCTTAAAATATTCTTAAAAGGGCTGTGCTTTCCCTGTATTATCTTATATAGACTTCAGGTGTTCCCTTTTATGACTTTCATGAAGCAATGTAGTCTACCTTTGCGTCCAACCAAAAACGAATACTTCGTGTAATGTTTAACTTGTGGTGCTTATTGAAAAAAAAAACTACCCAAAACAGTTCAAAGTTGACCTTCAGATCCGTAGATGTTAGACCCTGTGTTTTGTCATTATTTGCACCGACTTCCACAGACTTCTATCATAATTTCTTCCCTTACCCCCACATCCAAGGATGTTCTTTACAGCTCCCTGTTTGGCAGATTTCTGAATAACACAACACAGTGTTGGAAATGGTATACCAGGGTCTTTTGAGATGACCTTTTATTATTTGGAGGTCTTGTTTTTGCAAATAATAGTATTTATGGTGTCCTCAGGCAGCTCGTCTCTATTCACATTTCGCACAAGAATTAACAGGGGGCTATTTAATACACAAATATAAAAATCCTTGCCTAATTCAGGTCTTATGGGCAAAAGCAATTTGTGAAAGGTGATTCCCATTTGTTATCTACCATATTTGAGTCAAATTAGGTTTCCACAATGGTATCCAGTAAAGGGTGCCAATACCAGTGATTCCAGGAGCTTTACCTTCAATTTTTCCCTCTCATAGTTTAGTATTTAATGCTGTTGATCATTTTTACATTTAGTATCAACCACAAGCTAGCTACAGAAAAATCATGGTTGACCTTATTATTTGTTGTCTGGATACATGTCCCCTAATGTGCTTAAACTTCAAGGGTACCAATACTAACTGGCGGCACTGTAAATGTATAAACTACAAACTACTTTATTGCATACATATACATATAGTTCCTGTCCCAAAAAAAATAGAACATCAAAGAGAAAGTAGATTTATTTCCATAATTCCATCAATAATGTTAAACTGTCATAGATAACAGATTCATTGCTCACATTTTGAACTATTCCAATAATTCATTTGTTTATTCTTACATATTTTGGGTTTCCAGCTCACAAAACCATCACAAAATTAGAATAGTGATGAAATCACAATTTTCTTCAGAAAAAAGAAAGAAATTCACATCAAATCAGTTGAAATTTGGTACTGTTTTTTCTTTTTTGAACTGGTGACCCAGTTCCCTCTTGATTACACCCCGTAGATTTCCATGTCACTATTGTGGTGCTTTGGTGTTATGAGCATTCTAAGTCAGCAGTTATAACATCCCATTGATTTTCAATGGGGTTTTATTTATGGTGACAATGCCCATACCACCAAAGCACCAAAACGTGTCGTGGAAATCTAAGCAATATAATCAAGAGGGAGCTGTAGGTCACCAATCAAAAAAGAAAAAACAGCGGACAGCAAAGCATCAAGGATATCTGGGCTTCCATAACTCCCATGCAATTCCACTGCCATTGACTTCAAATGTTAAACGCATCATGACAGTGATTAAGGCAAAGATATTCCTAACCAGGACAGGTGTTGAACATTCACATGTAATTTAGAAAGTACCAAATTTCAACTGATTTGATGGGACACAAATTTCTTTCTTTGGTGATCACAATATTCTAATTTTGTGAAATCCTCAATTTAAGTTTTTTTTTGGAACTGGAAGTCCAAAATATGTAAGAATAAACAAATCAATTATTGGAATAGTTTAATGTCAGCCATGAACCTATACTCGATGAAAGTTAAACACAATTGATGGAATTATGGAAAGAAATAAACTTTTTTATTATACTTAACATTTTTTAAACAGGAATTGTACATGAAGGGTATCAGCAAAGATAGTAAATAACACATTGGGAAACAATCCAGGGATGAATATATGTACAAATAAAAATACAGACAGGTAGACACAGGTGCGCCACTAGACATCTTGGCCCAAATAAAAGACAACAAAATCTATCAAAGAAACTTACTGATAAGAAGGAGGAGATAAATATAACACCTCTTCATAGTCAGCTCACTGAAGGTTTCTGGCCTAAAGGTGCAACAGAAAAAAGGGCAGAATTACCATTTACACCATCTTTTATTGTCGTCCAATGTACAACTTACATTGTTACGTTATTGCAATTTTATAACTTACAAAGGTTTAAATTAAAAGAACATACCCACAAAATGCATTCCTCCACCATACGGCCTATATTCCCATCCTCATTCAAGTCCAAAATAAGAAGCTGACAAAAAAATGAAGAACCAACAAGAAAATCCAAAAAGGTCTCACATACCTGTAGTGAATCCACACTGTGAAATGGTGAGCCGATGTACTGAGTCACTCTCCTGAACTTTGATCCCATGCTGGTGAACTTTTGCATCTTTTCCTGTACATCCCACTAGTGGTGAGAGATCATAACTCTTTATTACTACCACAGCGTGTCAGCAGGAGATTAGTCCATACTCCAAGATGCAAAATCGGTAAGATTTTATTGTTAGGGCTGCAGAATATGCAAAACATGTTGCTTGGCTCAAAACAGATGTCAAACCTGTCCACTGTTTTTTTCAAAGATATTTTTGGACTGTATTCATGTTAGTACCGTGAGATACAGGAAAGTAAGTGGGGAGAGAGAAACGGGAAAAGGCAAACAAAGGACCCGGGCTGGACTCGAACCCGGGATGCCGGTGTAACAATGCAGTGCCCTACTGCTTGAGCCTCAACAGGGCCTCCCGCATTCTTAAAAAGACACTTCCTTCAACAAGAAAATAACATACAGCCAGGAGGTGTGAACAAGTGTGAATATCCTTTTGCAGGCTTTTAAACAATAGTCGACAGGAATTTTGTACCGTTCCCCCTAATGGAACTTATTCATTCATTGCCTAATAGGACTTATTCATTCAATGTCGAGAGACCAGTTGGTCCTTCTGTGACGCACGCACGCACGCACGCACGCACGCACATAAAAGCTCAATAAGCTTTGGCTCGACCAAAACATTTTATAACACGCAGTACTTTGCCAAAAAAAAAAAAAAAAACACTAGCAAAAATGCCAGATTAAATATTCATTCAGTTTATTCAAAAACAACATTTTAATCTACAAAACAGATGAAATTCTTTAGGGAAAAAGTGCAAACTAAACATGAAAGGCATTTGTTCAAGACGGCAAAGTTGAGTGTGTGTCTCGCCTCTGAACCATTTGTGTTCCTTTTTTCCCCTTGCCATCTTCAGTCCTTGGACTTTGGGGAGAACATGGCCACGTAGGGCCTCCGTCTCCTCAGCCGCAGGTCCGGCTCTTTGTCCTCCTTGATGTAGCCTGGAGGAAGCAGTGTGCATTGCATTAAAGTGCTGCCATTTCCAGCAAAACATTTGCTCTTTTTTTTTTCTTTTTTTTTAAAGGCTATTTGCCTTTATTAGGATAGGGCAATTCAAAGAAAGATGGGTTAAGTTGGGAAATGACAGGCTGGATTCGAACCTTGGTCCTCATGGGCAATGATGTGCATACAAGTACGTACATAGAATAGAACAGAATAGAATACACTTTATTGTCATGCCAGCATGAAAATTGCCTTTGGTCTCACTGAATAAAAACACAAATAGACAAAAACACACATACAAATCGTTGCATCCACCCCCTCCAACCATCCACATCATATACTTAAGGACCCTCTCGAAAACGAGATTTTTATCTCAAGAGGCTATCCTCCAATAAAGAAATTTGAAATACAAGTCATGTAGTAGTTCCAGACCCTACACCTCAAGCTTTTCCATTGCTTTTCTATTGACCATGGACATTGCATTAGGTATAAAATAATATTTGTAGAAGTTGTTGATCTGTAGCACCCCCTGAGGGCAGTAGTTCAAATTCAGAGTAAAGAGAATGGGTAGAATCATCTAAAATGTTCAGTTTTCCTGTCAACTGCAGACCCTGTATAGACTGTCCTGTATGTTTTGGGGTCTTCCTATGATCTTTCCTGACATTGTCACCACTCTGGACAGCCTATTCTTATTGAATAGGGTGAGGTGGCCATACCAAACAGAAATGTTATGGGTAAGGACACTCTCTACATATATAATATGTCCTCTCCAAAATGTTGCAGCTTACTCCAAAAAACAACATTTGATTGGCCTTTGATGGAGAAGACGGCAAGATACTTACCTGACTCTTGCCATCTGATAAGCCCAGATGATGTAAATCAGGTTAGCAAGATACAGCTCTAAGTTTGAATTAGGCCAGTGTTTTTCAACGGGGGCGGTACAGCCCCACAGGGGGCGTTGGGGGGCCCTAGGGGGGCGTTGAACAGGATACAGTTGAGAGTGGGCGGTACTTAGTTATCATTGGGGGCATTATCCATTTGTTTTTTTGGATAAGGGGAGCGTTAGCAGGCTTATGATGAATTAGAGGGGGCGTTGGGAGGCTTAGGATGAGGCACAGGGGGCATTAGTTCAAAAAAAGAGAACCAATGAAGGCTATTAGGCTTACATATGTCCTCTCCAAAATGTTGCAGCCGACTCCAAAAAACAACATTTGATTGGCCTTTAAGGGAGAAGAAAGCAATATACAGCTCTAAGTTTGAAATGATCAAACTTAAATACTAAGTGATTATGATCCTCTCAGACTTGCACGTCTTTACCTCGTTCGACACACGTCTGCGTTGACGGGAATCCCACCTCCCAGAAGTTCTCTGGGGTGGAGGGAGGGATGTAGCGGAAGCGGTGGCGGGAGCAGGAGGCCAGCTTCTTCTCCCGCTCCTCTTCAGGGAGATCAGCGTAGTACTGCAACCAACACCACAGAACACGGTCAGATCCATACATACACATACAGTAAGCACGGTGATGGGCTATAAAACCAAGACATTTGGAATAGTATATGGGCCCTGGATTATGGCTTCTGAACCCAGGTTTCCAACCTCTGTACTCAACATTAAAAAGGTACACTGTGTAAGATTTTTAGCTGTTAATTTCTAGAATTCATGCTGCCCATTCACTAATGTTACCTTTTTCATGAATACTTACCACCACCATCAAATTCTAAGTATTCATTATGACTGGAAAAATTGCACGTTTCATACATGAAAAGGGGGATCTTCACCATGGTCCGCCAATTTGAATTTCCAGAAATAGCCATTTTTAGCTGCAAAAATGACTGTACTTGGGCCATATTAGAAAATATTAGTTTATTACTTCGTAAACTTTCATGAAAAGATCAAATGTGGCGATAGGTAACCCAGTTTCCATGCGCAGCATAGTTGCAGTACCTTTTTTGACCATTTCCTGCACAGTGTACCTTTAAAATAAAATTGAGCTTGTTATAAGGTGAAAACAGGATGATGAAGCATTGTCTGACATCTGATAAGCTTATCATGTGTAACTGGACTGGATGAACTGCACTTACGATTTCACACTCTTTACAGGTGTGGCCCTTGAGTTTCCTGCGCTCCTCTCTATTGCGCACCACGTCCACAAATGCATAGCCAGGCTCCCCCCTGCAGATCACAAAGGGAACTGATCAAGACCAAGTCTGGACACTGGACTGACAGACACACAGACTTCAGGAACAAAGATGATAGATTCCAGCTTCACAAAGGAAAAGATGTGCAACATTTCTGCAGGACTCATTCAAAGTCATACCATAGGTTCCAATTACACTACTCTCCAAAAGAGTTGTCGCCTATCCATCTGTTTGGAATAACAGCTAATAACCTGACTTTCAATTAATCACTTGGCTTCAGAAGTCACTCATATGAAAGCTACAACCCTCCCGAATGAAAATGTATGTACAAAAATAAATTTCATGCACCAAAGAAAGATTGACCCTTTATTGAACACAGACAGGGCAGATTTTCACAAGACAAAAGTTTTGTCGCCTATCGAACATAATGTGAAAATGAGCAGTCACTTCAAAACACTTCAAACACGCAGATCGGGTGTCATACTTGATCACTGATTCACTCACACCTCTCCAGAAAATCAACTTTGGCCTTAGGTGTATGTTTAGGGTTATTGTAATCATGGAAAGCAACACAATGAAAATCAATGGAGTTCAATGAGAGATGGTGACAGATTTGCTATTCGTAGAGCAATACATTTTTAACTTCATGATGTAATCAATGATAAAAGCCCTCACACACCAGCAGCATGCATGCAGCTCCACATAAGAGCTGTATCCCTCCCATGTTTGACTTTAGGCACCAAGTATTTTTTTCCAAATTCTTCACCTTTAACACCAAAGAAGTTTCTCCCACTGTCCTGTCTCAAAAAAGCCAGCCAAGAGTATGTCAGGCCTAATTCTGACAAAAATGAAGGCTAATGGGACTCAGACTCATAAGTCAAGATCCCAAGATCAACCATTTTAGAACTGATAGCATCAAAACTATATGGTGTTGGAGATGAAGAATATGAAAAAAGAGAAATGGTGCATAAAGTGAAACATGGTATGGATACAGCTCTTATGAGGAGCTGCATGCATGCTGCAGGTGTTTGAGGGCTTTTATCATTGATTAAATCATGAAGCTAAAAATGTATTGCTCTACGAATAGCGAATATGTCACCATCTCTCATTGAACTCCATTGATTTTCATTGTGTTGCTTTCCATGATTACAATGACCCTAAACATACACCTTAGGCCAAAGTTGATTTTCTGGAGAGGTGTGAGTGAATCAGTGATTAAGTATGACACCCGATCTGCGTGTTTGAAGTGTTTTGAAGTGACTTATCTGCTCATTTTCACATTATGTTCGATACGCGACAAAACGTTTGTCTTGTGAAAATCTGCCCTGTCTGTGTTCAATAAAGGGTCAATCTTTCTTTGGTGCATGAAATTTATTTTTGTACATACATTTTAATTCGGGAGGGTTGTAGCTTTCATATGAGTGACTTCTGAAGCAAAGTGCTTAATTGAAAATCGGGTTATTATGTATCTGGGATGTGTTCCTCAAGACTGGCTGAAAGTGGACAAATACTTAATGAACATTCTGTTGGTGGCCAGCAAAAAAGCTATCACAAGGAAATGGCTACAACCAGAAAGCCCAACACTTGGAATGTGGAGAGACATTGTGGTGGAAATATATAAGATGGAACAAATCACAGCCTATGTTAACCAGAAAATGGAACTCTTCTTAGAGCGATGGTTGAAATGGTATTTCTTTGCTCCAGCCAAGTGGCCTAACAGCCCAATTTTATAACTATGACTTCATAATGTAAAATGTATCCTATTGTATGAATATGTAAGTGACAAACTCCCTGTATGTACATAGTTCTGTTCTCAATGTGTGTTGTTTCCCACTTCCCTTTCCCTAAAAAAAAAACAATAAAATATAAATTAAAAAAAAAAAAAGAAAATCGGGTTATTAGCTGTTATTCCAAACAGATGGATAGGCGACAACTCTTTTGGAGAGTAGTGTAGACTCTATCAAACTGACAAGATTGTTAGTGAAATCACTCGTTTGACAGGTGGAATAAGGCTGAACTTAACCAAACTGTGAGCCTGTGAATGTCCACCTTACCTTTTATGAGGAATTCCTTTAGCATTTGCACCGGCTTCAGTTGCACGTGTACAGTGCTTTTCTGAAAACACACAAACATGAAGATTGTTAGTGGCAATCCTACACAGATTTACCAACTGTAGGCTTTGGCAATAGAACCAAATGGTAAAGGTTCAATTCATCTGTGAAAAGGTATTCATATACCACATCATCATGCAACAACAACAGCCCTCGACGTCGCAAGACAACACTGACAATAGAAGTTTCATTCAATAGCTTGCAAAAGCTAGGTCATTTTCTCGTTTGCAATCGGGATGTTGAATGGGGAAAAGTCAGCAAAAAGGTCGCTCTGCCTAGGCTAGAAAATTTTATTGTTTTCTCCACAGAGAACAGAGACGGGAGTTTGGATAATGAAATGGACCCATAGATAAGCAGGTACCATTGTGTGCAGAAGTGCTGACCGTATAAAAAAAATGAACAACATAATGATGACACAACTACCTCTGGTTATCTACCATCTGTGGACCACCATAATATTACACATATTTTCATGGTAGATTTTGATTTTAACTTTGATTGTTTTAATTTTATTCCATTTTTCATTATATTTTCTCATTTTTTAAATATTTTATTTTTGAACTGCCTCTGTGCATACATGGGTTCTAAATTTTTGTTTTCTCCTGACTGCGCAAAACTAGCTGCGCACAACTCAACCACTGATCGTTGGAAACGCTGTCTGTCAAAAAATTAGCTCACGTGGTTGGCTGCCAGTGTCTTGCCCCTCCTCACAACATCGTGTTTACAAACACTGTGAACCCATGTATAAAATACACTACAAACTGGCCTTGCCTTGTCTGACTGACACCAGAGAGTCATTCTAGTTTAAACTCACCATGTCCACCCATCTCTTCATCATCCTCCTCCTCCTCCTCCTCTTCCTCCAGCTGTTCTTCAGCGTCTTCATCCTCCTGGTGCTTGTGTTTAGAGCCATTGTGCTCCTCCTCCTCTTCCTCCTCTTCCCGGAAGCTGTGGTCCGGGGGACACGACTCGTACTCACCGTAGGCAGTCTTGTCAAAGATCTCCGCCAGGCTGTCATTCGCCTTCAGACCAATACCTGCATTTATATAATACACCAAATTAACAATGCCGTTATAACCAGTTTAAACAAAGAAAGAAAGAAAGATTTTTTTTTAAAAGAAGGGAAGGGTATTCACCCGATTTCTCGTGTCCGTTCCTGGCTCGCATCAGCATGCTGTGACTAAGGAAGGTGCAGTCTGTGTCCACAGTCTCCATCTCCCCTCTCATCTATAAGTGGTTGGACACACACACGCACACGCACGCGCACACACACACACACACATTCTCAATGACAATTCTCAAATGGTACTAGGACAGTCAAAACGGTCACTATTTTTGGTGAGCGGTCGCACCAAGCAACAAGCGATCCTAAGTTAAGGCGCAGACGCCAACTTTCTTTGTTTCCTTACCACAATTCTCAAATGGTGAAACTGATGTTTAAAATGATCAATTGATAACCATGCCATTATTATACTGCTCAATAAAGGGAAGCAAGTGTATAATGTAAACAATGAGTTTACCCCTTAAATCTAAAATTTTCATAATTTTTCTCTCTTTTCTCTTGTTTGTTGTACTACTATGGCTTCGTTGAACAGTATGATTGAATTGAATGTGAGCAATGGGGTCTTGTGTACCTCGTGTGGAGGAGGGCTGTCAGTGTCATACTGAGAGAGTGAGGCTCCAGGGTCTACACTCCAGCTCGGCTCTTTTGAAACAAACATAAACAAACAAACATATAAATCATGTCCATTTACCCATCATAAGCACTGCTTTGACTTTTGGCTTTTAATTAAAAGATACTATACATAGATGTATTCATGTCATACGTGTACACAGCGATATATCATTTAAAACATCATGTATTCATCATGTGTAATGATCGTTTTAATGCAACAATTATTGAGTCAGTAGTACAACATATTCATGTTGAGGGCAACATCATTTTTTGGAAAAAGTTGCATCCTCAAGGCATGCTGCCAGTGTGAGTTGTAGTACCTGTGGCGTCCTGCAGAGGGCTCTTGGAGCGTGCGCAGGGGTTGGGCTGCAGTACTGAGGTCTGCTCTGAGTCAGGATGATGTGCCTCTCGGCTCCTCTTCAACACGGGAGCCTGACAGCACACAGTATAAGATCATATGTGATTTACAGCACCAGGCAAGTAATAACCAGCACTTGTGTGTGAACACACTCTAAATAGGAATACATCTCTATGAGCTGTCAATGACAAATAAAATAAAATAAATATTTTCTAGGTTAAAAGCGCTGTAAAAATCACGTTATTTTCAGCTGATAGCGATCCAATTTTATACAAAACCACCAACAAATCCTAAACTTCCGTAAAGTTAATGTTTTACAAGACACGCATGCACACATTTTATTTACTTCATTTTGATTCCACATTACAAGTAAATATACAAATATCTCTCTCGCACGCACGCACGCGCACACACACAGAGTTACTAAGTACCTGTATGCTGGGCTGTTTGAAGAGGGCGCTGTCGTCCTTCACTTCCCGTGTAGCTCTGCAGGTGGGCTGCCGTGTTGTTGTTGTTGTTGGTGGTGGTGGTGGGGGGGCGAGACGTGGCCTCCTCTCCTGCCTCTCCTCTGGGGACAGGTCCAGTGGACGCTCACCCCCCTCCCCCTCCCCGTCATCTCCCAGGTCCGCCTGCCTGCCGCTGGGGCTCGTCTTAGCCTTCCTCTTGAGGGGTTCAGAGGGGGCGTTGCGGGAGGTTTGGAGAGGGGCGATGCGAGGAATGGCGGCCGATGATGTGTGGTGGTGCCGGTGCGAGAGCGGGATCTTACACAGCAGGGACGGGGAGGTAGTGTCTGGTTTGATAGGGCTGTAGTAGGTAGAGGCACAGAAAACAAGTGCTTTGATGAACTGTAGCACACAGAGTGCATAAACCAATATGAAAAAAACCCATCAAAACATAGTATCTGTAGCTGACGTATGTATTACTAAAATTACATTTGCATCATGGGGCAGCCATGGCTAAGTGGTTAGAGCCTTTAGTTCAGAGAGTTGCAGGTTCAAATCCCACCCTTACCAACACTTTCATCCATGGCTGAACTACCCTTGAGCTGCAAGGTTCCTAACCCCAAATTGCTTCAGGGACTTAAAGTAATACCTTGCACCTGAATATCTGGAAGTTGCTTTGGATAAAAAAACGTAAGCTAAGTGTAATGTAATGTCATTTTATTTCATGTCTGGGCTGAAAGGGCTGTAGTGGTGGCACACAGAACAGGTGCAGCTGGTACACCTGGAGCAAATAAGAGCTGTTCTGTTAACCTACAGTGCACAGTGCATTAAGATAAAACAATTACACGAAACACATGATGAAGACATATCATACAAACAGAGAGATTCAGAAACAATCTATGAGGTTCAGACCGATTGTTTTTGCTATCAGTCTGACTGTAGCAGAGAAGAGGCAATTTCAAAATCTCGCTTTTTTTAGTGGTGATACCGTTTGCTCTACTGTGTCTCAGGTTACATGCGAATATGGGAAAAAAACAAAGTTGTACAACAAATCTGTTGCTGTAATTAAGTATTTATTACTAAAATGACATTTGCATCTTTTTACTGTATGTATTAGACACTTACTGTGTTCGGCCTGATGCTTCTGGAGATGTCTTCTGACTGGAGTCTAAGCCAGAGACACAACTCAGTACACTTTGAGAGTCCTGCACACACACACACACACACACGCACGCACGGACACACACAGGTACACCCACAGGCACACACAAACACATTTTTCAATCCCCAAGCTCCAACTAAACAACGGGAATAATACAACAGAAGCTACAGCAAGGAAGAGTAAAAGTAAGGGGAAATGAAACTGCCCCTTGTTTTTTCCACCCACAGGTTCAGCTGCACTTTACACACCTCTTGGCTGATGTCCATAGCACAGGTCTCTGCAACCACAGCTCTTCCGTTGACCAATGAACCGACTTCTCAACACACACACACACACACACACACACACACACACACACACACACACACACACACACACACACACACACACACACACACACACACACACACACACACACACACACACACACACACACACCAATTAAAATGCAAATCAGTGTTTCCACACCAACCATTGTGAAAATTTTCCACCCTCCATTTCACAATTAATCATTGATCTCCTGACTCACTGTACCCTGAATGCAAACAAAACCCCCGGCTGAGGCTGCACGTGTATGATCAACAATTTTCACACGCTATAAGACACTTACATTCAAATCTTCCACAAAATAAGGAAACAAACATAATGCATGGATTGTATAACCAATAGAACCTAAAAGAACACTTCTAGCACTCTAGGGCACAAAATATGCTCAAGTATGTTAGCCAAAAGGAGGGCTAAAGTGTACTGTACTTGTAGTGGGGTTTACATCCATCTCGCACGTCTCTGGCACCAGGACTCCTTTGCCATAGCTGTGTGGCAGAGGCAGAGAGGACGGCAATCCTACAGCACCGGGACACAAACAAATAACAATGACTGCGGTTACATACTGGAAATATTCAAATCATAAACAGTATATTGGCAGTATTTGGTTTGCGCACCACTCTGAATAAACACTGAATTCATTCCAAATGTGTCTGTTTTCCAGAAATATTGCAACACCAACCACACACATCGCCCCTCCACACATGTAAACAGAATATTCCTTGGTTGAAAAGGAAAACTGAGAGAAGGGGGCACACCTTGCATCAAACTGTTTTCTTTATTTTTGTGCACAGACGCGTTTTGGCGTGTGCCTTCCTCAGTGTGCAACTAGGATTTTATTTGGGCCAGCACCCTCAAAATTAATCAAGAAACCTGAGTGATGCCTGCTACCTGCCATACTTGAAAAGGAAAACTGACAATATTCCTTTTGAATTGAATCCATAACTTAATACTAAATGCATGTAACTGCACTCAGTGATGCATTGTGCTTTCATTGTTAACATTGCATTTGTGTCGCTTTTCTGCAAGAGATACTGATAAATGGTTATGGAAATCATAGGGCAGACATGCGTGTAGCTACATGTCATTTGTATCCACAACACTACTTTGATTAATTCTGGACGGGCGCTCTCTGAAAAGCCTTAATATTCCATGCCGTTTGCCGTTTCTTTCAGTCTCTTTTTTTTTCTTACACCACACCGACCTTATTTACCCAGCTGCCTCACTGCACACACAATACAATATGACCCCATTTTGTGTGTGCCACACTGTTTAAAGCAATACTAAGTAGCTTTTGTTTTGGTCTCCGTCAGTCACGCTTCAGGTTTAGCTCTCCTAGAGAACTACATACAGTATATCACGAAAGTGAATACACCCCTCACAGTTTTGCAGATTTTTGAGTATATCTTTTCATAGGAAAGCATTACAGAAATTTCACTTTGACACAATGATTAGTGACCTTTTAGCAACATATTTAATCGCTTAAATTTCTTGTTCACTCAGAAAAAAACTAAATACAGCCATGAATGTTTGAACATGTACTCACAAAAGTGAGTACACCCCAGATTAAAATCCGGTAGAGAAGGGGCTGTGTTGGCTCGAATCGTCTCGAATTGAAACGAAATGAAAAGGGATGAAAAGGGAGGTCATCAGTGTGCGTTTCAACCTTTCTTTGCATTGAACTTTTACATTTTGAGTCTGCATCTGGCTTAAATAGATTGGTGTGAGATTTGAATGCAATCCTATGGAGAATATCAGGATCTGCTTCAGTAGTCACAGTGCATGTTGACATGCATGTTTCTTTTAGGTGTATTTCAGATTACCAATGTTGACAGCATTCATGCATCCCCAA
Organism: Engraulis encrasicolus; assembly: GCF_034702125.1. Lineage (NCBI taxonomy): Eukaryota > Metazoa > Chordata > Actinopteri > Clupeiformes > Engraulidae > Engraulis > Engraulis encrasicolus. The sequence continues at coordinate 34,693,412 of NC_085865.1, read as the reverse complement.
ACCATGTCAGTCCCACTACCATGCTTGGCTTTTGATAGGATAGACTGTTTTTGTAAAACTCACTTGTTTACCACCACACATGCTTGACACCATCTAAAGTATATTTGTTTATCTTGGTCTCTTCAGATCACACGACATGGTTCCAGTCATCCATATCCTTGGTCTGTTCATCTCTCTTGAGACCAAGATAAACAAATTTGCTTTAGATGGTGTCAAGCATGTGTGGTGGTAAACAAGTGAGTTTTACAAAAAAGGTATATCCTCTCCATATCCAAGCATGGTAGTGGGACTGACATGGTTTGGGGATGTATGAATGCTGTCAACATTGGCAATCTGAAATACACCTAAAAGAAACATGCATGTCATCATGCACTGTGACTACTGAAGCAGATCCTGATATTCTCCATAGGATTGCATTCAAATCTCACACCAATCTATTTAAGACAGATGCAGACTCAAAATGTAAAAGTTCAATGCAAAGAAAGGTTGAAATGCACACTGATGACCTCCCTTTTCATTTCGTTTCAATTCGAGACGATTTGAGCCAACACAGCCCCTTCCCTACCGGATTTTAATCTGGGGTGTACTCACTTTTGTGAGTACATGTTCAAACATTCATGGCTGTATTTAGTTTTTTTCTGAGTGAACAAGAAATTTAAGCTGTTAAATATGTTGCTAAAAGGTCACTAATCATTGTGTCAAAGTGACATTTCTGTAATGCTTTCCTATGAAAAGATATACTCAAAAATCTGCAAAACTGTGAGAGGTGTATTCACTTTCGTGATATACTGTAGAGGCTCACTAAACTTGCACTACTACTAATTACTACAGCCCATGTACGGTTACAAAGCCAATTCAGATTTTTTTTTCACTCTTAAAGTTGTATTGAGCCAGCCATATCAGAGACAAAAAAACTCTAGCAAAAGTGGAGATGTTTAAAAAAAAAAAAAAAACCTCCCGTTAGCAGTTAGCAGTTCAGGTAAATTGGGCCGGATAAGCATTGGGTGTCTCATTTCTTTTAATTCTACAGACCAAACTGGGAACACTGATGATGGGCTAGACCCGAAACGTTTGTCACCCGTCTGTCGGTTTTATTTCCTTTTTTTCGGCTTTGTTTAATACAGTTTTTGATTTTGCATTCAGCTCCAGTGTGCGACTCCTTTCTTCCTTTTCATTATACTGCTCTTGGAATTACGCACCGAGCGATACGCACAGGATAAGACATTGGCGCGGACGCCACCCCACCATTACAATTCTACAGACCAACCACCACAAATGTACTGAAATTGTTGCAACATTACTACTCTATCTGTTTAAAGTCATTTGAATAGCATAACACTTTTTTGATGGGCAGGGGGAACCCTCATATGGAGAGTGACAGAAGAAAGTAAATTTTCAGTCTTGTCAAAATAAGAAATCGTCTAGATAAAATAAGGCTGATACCGTTTTCAGATGTGATAAAAACTGGAAAAACAAATATGTTTTTAGGTTTGAATATGTGCCTTAAATCTGGAAAAACATAGTTGTGGCAACATTGTGATGTTTAAATACCTAAAAATGCCAAAAAACCCACCGGCCCATTTTAGCTGAACATGTTAAAAATGCTGAAAATGGGCCGCCCTTTTCAGGTAATTTGGGCCGTTTTTTCTATGGGAATTACCATTCATATTTTTTTCACAAAAACAAAAACAAAGTGTGACCATTATTGAAGATGGAGGTGTCAGGGGAGCTCTTTTAATGAAGTTGTGATATTTTTTTGGAAACAGATGTGTTGAAAACAAAAAAAGGAAAAATATTAAAATCATCACTAATTTTGTTTTTATTTTGTGCAATTCTTAATTTCACCATTGAAATGAATAGGTGGCCCATTTTACCTGAATGCATTTTTTCCATCCAGGATGACACACATGACACTAAAACTTCTGAAAATGTGTAATTTGTACATTAATCACCTTGTTTTCGTTATGATATGGAAAACTATGAGTCACTTTATGCAATCAAACTAAACTTTGGGTAATGTATTGATGTTCTTCCTCAGATTTCATCCGTCTTTCTGAATTTGCCAAAAAGTGGCCCAATTTACCTGAATGCACCCTATATAAACAGAGATAAAAGGAGACTTGAATGGCACTCTCCTTACCGCGCACAGGCTTAACATATTTATGACAGCTGTCAGCAGCATATTTATGCGTATTTGCCTATGATGTGAAGGAAAATATTTTGCTAAGCGTAGAGAAGAAAAAATGTTCGTTTATCAAAATACCCGGGTATGTATAAACAGGCCCCATAGTAAGGCTTAAGGTCTTCCGCTATTGCTTGTTGTATTGAGCCTGCACTACACTTCTTGCTGCCTTACCCTTGGAGCCCTGGGAAAGAGGCCTCTCAGCGTAGCGCACGTGGCTGTGCTCCCTCCTCCTCTTCATCTTGCTGATGGCGGGCAGCGTCACAGAGTGCAGCGGGGAGTCAGGGATCACACCGTCCTCTGCCTCCGACGACAGGGCCTGTGGAGAACTAGACACGCACGCACACACAGACACGCACGCACGCATACACAGACACGCACACACAGACACACAAACACACACACACACACACAGAAGGGGGGGGGGTCAAGTAATCATGAATGATGACATCTCAACAGGGCCCACACCATATTGGGATTGGATACCTGCATTTAACTTTCTTCTATGTGAACAATGACCATCAGACTCACTTGCTTTCCTGAAGACGTTCTAACCGGAGATTAAGCTTCTTGTTTTCTTCCTGAAGGGAGTCTCTCTCCGCTCCTGAGACAGACAGACAGACAGACAGACAGACAGACAGACAGACAGACAGACAGACAGACAGACAGACAGACAGACAGACATTTCAATGTAGACAACTCTGGGAATACAATCTGAAGTGGTCCAATTCAGTACAAGACACTGATACTGAAAGCAGAAAGGAATACCTCAAGTGACTTCACACCAGAGAACGTTTGCATTTCAGTAATCACACTAATCTCTCTCACACACACACACAGACACACACACGGCTATGCTACAAAACTAAAGCAGAAGACAAAACTACTCAGTTTTGCTTTTACTCCATTTTGCTGCGGTCTGATTTGAACTACTTTCTCCACAGCTGAGTCAATGTGAACAGCTCACTGAGTTCTGAGAGGAGCTGCTGGTTCTGTTTGCAGATGGTCTCGAATTCCATCTGCTTCTTCTTCATGTGCTTCTCCGTCACGGCACAACGATCACACAGCCCTGCCCGCAACCTGCAGAAAACACAAGAGGAGAGGACAGAGAGAGAGAGAGGAGAGAGAGAGATAGAGAGAGATAAGAGAGAGAGAGAGCACATGAGAGAGAAAAAGAAAAAACACGAGAGCGCGAGAGAGAGAGAGAGAGAGAGAGAGAGAGAGAGAGAGAGAGAGAGAGAGAGAGAGAGAGAGAGAGAGAGAGAGAGAGCAAGAGAGAGAGCGCGAGAAAGAGAAAAAGAGAATGAGAGAGACAGAATGAGGGAGAATGAGAGAGAGAGAGAGAATGAGGGACAAAGCAAGAGAGAGAGGATGTCAAAGAGATTAGCAGACAATTGCAATAGGGCAGGTGAGGTACAAAAAAGATGGATAGTGTGGCAGCATTAAAAAAAATGTCCGATCACACAGACAATACTGGCTACGGTGACTGAGTCACACAACTACCGTACTCATAGTACTGTCTAAAACCCGTCAAGGTGTTTACTCAGTAAAGTCACACCTGTCCTCCAGGACCTTCACATTGTCCTGCAGTGTCTTCTGCTGCTCTCTCAGCAACTGGTTCTTATTGTAGAACTCTTCCAATCTCTGGGCATCCCTGCAATGGGAACAAGAGCAATCAGACATGGCAACCTGGCGCCCTGGTCATTGCTAGATAGATACACACATGATGTTGTGTGTTTGGCGCCACCCACAGGCAGTGCAAAACACTGCACACAGACAGACAGACGGACAGACAGACTCATTATATCCCCGAAACGCGGAGCGTCGGGGATGTAATGGTTTTGCGTGCGCCGCGTCCGCCGCGTCCGCCGCGTCCGCCGCCGCGTAAGGTCTTTCGTGTTAACGCGATAACTTTTGAACGGATGTTTGGATTTGACCCAGATTTTTTGGGTGTATGCTCTAGGGCAGGTTCATGAACTGATTTGAGTTTGGAGGTCAACACTTTCAAGATGGCTGAATTCAAGATGGCCGAATTTTTGTTTGGTCCATAACTTCTGACCGGGTGGATGGATTTGTCCCAGATTTGGTGTGTGAATGCTCTAGGGTAGGTTCATGAACTGCTTCGAGTTGGGAGGTCAACACTTTCAAGATGGCTGAATTCAAGATGGCCGAATTTTTGTTTGGTCCATAACTTCTGACCGGGTGGATGGATTTGTCCCAGATTTGGTGTGTGAATGCTCTAGGGTAGGTTCATGAACTGATTCGAGTTTGAAGTCAACACTTTCAAGATGGCCGAATTATTGTTTGGCCCATAACTACTGACCGGGTGGATGGATTTGTCCCAGATTTTGTGTGTGAATGCTCTAGGGTAGGTTCATGAACTGATTCGAGTTTGGAAGACAACACTTTCAAAATGGCGGAATTTTCATTTGGCCCATAACTTCTGACTGGGAGGATTGATTTGCCCGGTAACACCTTATTTTAATGGTTCACCATTTCAGTGAATCTACCATATTAGGTACAGTGTAATAACCAATGTAACAATATTTGATACCATGTAATACTAGTGTAATACCAGTGTAACAATATGCAATATCAGGTACAGTGTAATAACGAGTGTAACAGTATGCAATACCATGTAATATAGTGTAATACCAGTGTAACAATATGCAATACCATGTAATACCACGTACACACAAACACATGATGTAAGTTTAAAAAATGGCGGTGTTACACTGGTATTACATTGTATTAAATATTGTTACACTGGTTATTACACTGCACCTAATGTGGTATATCCACTGAACCATTACAACAGTATTACCATTTGCCCCATTTTTTGCTTCATTTTCACAATAGTCGTTTGGTTTTAAGCCTTTGCACGTCATGTCACGTCTGCATGCATCATATACGTTTACAAAATGGTGGACGGGAGTGGTAGGAATGATGGGGGACTGGAAGCGTCGCGTTTCGGGGATATACCTTAAGCAGTCGAAGGCGACTGCACAGGCAGTCTAGTTGGCATTGAAAACATTCACAGGCAAATATCTACTGTATTTACTGCAATGTCAAAACATCGGAAGGCTCTGTCTTTGATCCCAAACAAGGTAAGACCCATGTCCTCCAAAAACAAACTAGTTTGCTAGTTGGACCAATAGGTGCATATGGTCGTTGCATATGACTCAAAATATAAATGTCAATCCTTTTCAGAAAGACAAACAGGAATAGGAGACATATTCTGTTTGACAAAACAGTAAAAACAATATGTTTGTTACAGAAGGTTTCAGAAGAGACAAACAAGGTTGCATGTCTATTTCAAGGAGAAAGACAAAAACAACCCTTAAGGTTAAGCTTTTAAGGTCAGAAGAGATGAGACAGGTAGCTCTTCCACTGAACCGTGGCAGGAGCCCTTTAGCTTCTGCTTGGTGTGAAAGGGGGCCTTTGTCCATGATCCATCCCAGCCCCAGACACCTGAAACCCCAAACAACACACTGGGCTGAGGGGAGTCAGCTGGAACGGTAGACTTCGGACGGAACCAACGAAAAACACTTTGCACAGCCAAGCGGAAAGCTTCGCTCCAAATGGGGTAAACTTAACTATAATGTCAAGGTCTGTGGGAGACATCCAGCCAAAACCTGAATAACACCCACAAGTAATAAGCATATAATTTGATAAAAGAGTGTGTTGGCCTGAGCCAAATGGAGTTGACACCACAGAGAAGTCACACAGCATTACATTTTTGCACATTTTGCCGAGATTCTCTGAGCTACAATGAGGCACTTCAAAAACACTTAGGCAACTTACAAGCATCTCTCTTTCTTCAGTTTGGTCACTTTTGCCTGAAGACCTGTGAAGAGGACAAAACTAGGCAGTTAGAGTACATCGTAGAAACATGTTTATAACAATAAAACATGCCAACATAATAAACCTGCACATGTTCATCATCATTTCTAGATATTTCCCTACATCCCTAGAGCAAGTAATTTCACTAAATACTGTTTTCACAGACAAAAATAGCTCAAAACATCATTGGCAGTCTGCCATTTCCATTCATATTTTGATGTTCTGCTTTGCCTCATACCTCTAGAAGAGGAACAAAGCTTTACTATTTATCTATTAACAAGTCTGTATCTGGCTCCAGTTATGGCCGCAAGCTCACATAGCACAGACTGAAGAAATATTTAATGTGGCAGTTTTGGTAGTTTTTTTTTTTTTAAATACTGTATGTTGTAAAATGTTTTGGAGTGTCTATCACATGTGAGTGAGTGAGTGAGTGAGTGTGCCCCGACTCCCTAGACCTACAGGTGTTGCTGTAATCCAGCAGCAATCCGATTATCCACCTCCACTATTCTGTCCCTATCAATGGCCATGAGTGACCACGGCCACTGCTTGTTGGCCAACCTGCGAGCAGACAGCACTCTGGCTTTGAAAATCTTCGACAACCTCACACAGAAACCAAAATCACATCGGTGAACTACCCTGCCAGCCGTCCTGAATGAGGCGATTGTGAGGGGGGGATGTTTGAATGAGCGACGATATTCAGTAGCCATTTTTTTCCTGTAAAGAACTACGGAGCTGCGGACGAGGCTAAAGAAAGGGGCCTCCTCTTTCACCAAATCCATTAGGGAGCTGCTTGGAGATACCCCCACCCCTCTCAGTCTAAACAATGATCGTTCTGTGCTCTGCAAAAGGGCGGAATTCTGAACCGAGTTGAAGGTTTAGTCAGTTGCGTTATTTTCTGGGTATACACATGTTCCTCTCTATGTTGAGGGGAAAAAAGCTTCTTTTCTACGGTTTCATTTCATTCTACACATACAATATGCTATCTTTTACCAGATGAATTCAGATATCAAATATGGAAACCTCCCTTGCTTTATTGAAGGAACCATCTCAGCGACTATAGACTAAATTGTTATTTGACAATTTTGGCACTGGCATTTTTGTGAGCAGCCAGTCTCATTTTGTCAATTTGGGTGTGCTGAATTCCAATTTTGCTTAATATTGGGGTTGCTGAATTATCATTGTTTAATTTGTGAAACAACACGACCTCTGATAACCTCAATGCAATTAAAAAACTTGGGCCAGTCGTCCTATGCATGTCAATTTTGGTGGACATAATGGAGTGCACAGCAATGCTATGCAGCAATATTGTGTTGATTAAATGGTCACCTTGAAGCGCACTGTCGTGGCACTCCTTCACTCGGGCCCACAGCTCCTGAAACAGATCAGCTGAATCGGAGGAGAGCACTCCACTGCTGCCTGGACTGCCCCCACTCAGGCCCGGACTACTCATCATGTCTAGAGGAGAAGAGAAGGGGGGTTGAGATGGAGAGTAGGAGGAGGAGGAGGAAGAGGAAGAGAAGAAGGAGGAGGGGGAAGTGGAGGAAGAGAAAAGAGAAGGAGAAGATGATGACGAGATGAAGATATGGAATGGCCAGGGTGAAAAAGAAAGACAAGGAAGGTGAAGACAATAAAGTCAAGAGAAGAGAAAGAGAAAGACGAATAATTTACATCAGAACAGATCAGACAGAAATGAGAATTCAAGTCTGAAACTACAATATTGGGAAAAAAGGGTGGACAATACATTTCTAAAATGATCTCCTGGTTAAGGCTACTTAAATACGAGGGGCATTTGAATTTTTGTATCCCGTCATTTATCCAAGAGAATTTCTTTTTTCGTTAATTATTTAACAAAATCAACCACATCTTAACATCTGAATCTGTGACTTCCCTCTCTTTGTCATTTATGGGTTCCCACATACATGGTCGCCCTCTTAACCACACACGCACCTACTGTACACACCAAAATCCCCAATCCAGGATAACCACAGCTCTGGGTCTGCAGATTTAGATCAGCCCTTGGGCTACCAAACCTAGCTCTGCTGTGCTTTCTCTAACACAGTCTTTCTCAAACTTTTACTGAGCAAGGACCACTTTGCCCCCCCCCCCCAAAAAAAAAACTCTTCAGGGACCACCTGTCAACTGCACTGGCACTTGATGGGTGCTAATTTCAATGCAGATCACTCACTTTTTATTCACATTATTGTGGTGAAACTAAGACTTCAGCTATGTCTAGTTTTGTTATAATGTTACAAATATAGCTTACTGCTAGCTTGTCTTGGAAAAGAAGAAATCTCCTCTCAGCTCGGTCGTGGACCACACTTTGAGAATCACTGCTCCATTTATGAGCAATTATGAGAATATACTGCAGAAAAACTAAAAAAATGGTCTTGTCTAGACATGTGCATGTGTTAACACTTCTAAGTTTTACAAATATGCAAATAATATCAAAGAATGCTGAGGCCCAAAAATATGCTCATTTGTTTACTGGCAGAAAAAGAGTATCAGTTTTGATCCAAAAGCCTGATTTGCTGTGTCCCTTTGGGAGAATGCATGGGTTGAAACCTGACTCCTCACCTGTGCCATAAAGCTATATTTTTCACAGCATTCTGACTATTCCATTCCCATCTACAGTATATAGTATCACATCTCACATGCTAGTCTCGATCTTGTCATGGCCTGCCAAACACCAAAATGAGAACAGTTCGCAAAATGACATCCAAATTAATTCATAGCCTGCAGTGGTGGAAAGTGAAAACCTAGATCTGAACCTGCATTAAATCCTCACAATTGTGTTGTACAGAGTTGTTAAGCAACAACTAATCATTCATTCATCTCAGTTCATCAATACTGTTATAAAGATCTTATCGGAGTTAAGTCTGCAGTGCCTCAACTGAGCAGCTAGCCCAGTTAGTACTGAGGACCAAAGCCATGGCTGAGGCTTCCCAGGGACTCTGCTTCTTAAAGCATGTTGGCTGCCTGGCATCCATAGCAGTAAAAAAAAAGGTGGACATGATTGACAACAGAGAACCTGCCTGCGATTCCAGCACCACACAGCTGAGCTGACAGGGCACACCAATCAATGTCCAGTATGTATCGATCCCAAAATGGTGCGTTGTACTACAACTGCCACTAAAAAGCAAGCCCTGAAGGCATCTCCTTTTGCCACCACCCCGAGTCTGACATCCACCACATTCCTGGTACTCACCTATGAGTAGGAGGACTCAGTCAGATGGAGGAGGAGGAAAAACAATCCCAACCGGGTATACAGTAGAGGACAGCAGGCAGTGCAGTGTGTTTCTTTCTGTCTTCAATCCCTCTGCATACCTCTGATCCCATACACTGCAGTGTGTGTCTTTCATCTGACTGGCAGGGCAGGTTATAGCACCCTGCTCACTACTGGGACCTGGGACCATACCACACCACACCACACCGCTCAGGCTGGCTCAGACAACTGGTCCGACGGGTTTCTCTCCCCATCTGAGGGGAAACCGGTCTTGCCGGTCCCTCCCTGTCCTGTTTCAAAGGCCAGGCAGGCAAGCAGGCAGGCAGGCAGGCAGGCAGGCAGGCAGGCACGCAGCAGCAGCATGTCACAGCCTGGTACTGAGGGAGAGGCCTTCAGCATAGCACAGCAGCGCCTATCACTCCTATGGCCCACATTAAAGACAACACGGCCTGTGCAGCACCACATATGCCTTTTGTCTGTCTTCATTTAGGTGCATAGTGGTGAAGAAGAGACATGACACTTTGATGACAAAGCATCTTCCTCAGAGTTCATGAGAATGCTCTCCTTTATTCTATGCTCCTACAGCTTTTCGGACACTTACTCACTCGCGCGCAATCCATTCACTCATCCTTCACGTACCCACTCGTCCCATTTCATTGTCAGACACAGACACAGACACACAAAAGAGGTACCGGTACGTGAAAGGGCCCTATTACCGCACCCGATGATTAAATCTGTTTGGGCTTGTGGATACACACACAGGGCTCATCTATTACAAAGACAAAAGAAAAGAAGAGATTCAGCCCTCAGATTAACAAGTCATAGCCTGAAGGGGTGAAAAATCCCCATTGCCGCTCCTCGTACCTGGAGGGTAAGGAATCAGGAGAAGAGTGGATTGATGACGGGACTGACACTGTCGCCCGCCCCCCTGACGAAAAAATCTATTTATAGTCATTTTTAAGGTGTGTCGCAGGCATCAATCTGCACCCCACTTCTCAGCCAGCACCTGCACCGACACATTGGGACGCTTTCATCCAAAGCAACTTCGTTATTTTACAGGGTATTGGTTACAGTCCCTGGAGCAATGTGGGGTTAGGTCGGTACCTTGCTCAAGGGCACTTCAGCCATGGACGGAGGTGTATGGAGAGGTAAGGGTGGGATTTGAACCTGCAACCACAGAGACTCTGAGACTGAACCCCATTCCACCCCTTAGCCCTTTGCCTTTCCCCTTCCCCTCCGTTTCGCGCTCTCACGCAGGGGTAGTGCTGTCCCAATTCACGCTTAGACAGAGGGGAAGGGGTGAGGAGAAGGGCTTTCTACCCCTTCAAACTGAGATTTTCTGAAGGCACACTTCAAACGGAGGGGTAAGATGATTTCTCCGAATGCATTGCGAATGCATTTAAAAAGATGCGGCATCCACAAAGCACACAAACATAAGTATTTTTCACCGTAATTTATGGCTGTACAGTTGTAATAATTGTTGCAATGTACTAAGTTTAACATTGTCCCAATGTGTAATAGTCATTTTCTCCATGAAACGCACATCTTTAAGGTCCAACTAATGCATGGAAGTTGTGAAGGAATTGCGAGGGTCTTCGGTCTTGCGTTTCAAGCCCTACCCCTTACTGCTTCGTTTTAAGGGACGAGGGGCAAGGGGAAGGGGTAAAAAAATAGAAATGGGATTCTCTGCTGCAATCCTCTGATATTAAGACCACCTCCCTAACCATTAGGCCATGGCTGCCTCCCACCAGGCTTGGTACAGGCTTAAAGCTTAATCATTTCTACCTATTTTCTTAACTGCTCTTTCACTAGCTTTCTCCCATGCCGCTTACTCAAACCTGCTTTCAGACACTATAAGAACGCTACTAGATCATTAGTGAATGATTGATTCTCATGCAAGCGCTGCTTTGAATGCACAAATATCACTTTATGACCAGACACACATTAACGCAGGCAGGTAATGCAAATTTTGTGATGATTGAGAGATCACTCAAGTCAATTCTGTACTGCTCAATATGAGTTCTTTTACACTTGGGAATAGAAACACACACACAAAGCAGCAGGGATTAAAGCAAAAAAAAGTCATCTGACTGAACTTTTTTACCGGTTATGCACCCGATTGAGTATCACTCCGTAACCCAACGAAAACCAGCTCTGCCCTCATAATGAAACATACACTGGTTTTATGCAAGGAATGGTGCCAGAGCCAGCACTAGGCATAGGCAGAAAGGGCAGTCGCCTAGAGCAGAATAGGCCTATGTCTTGAAGGCGTCAGTAATACCAAAAAGTGCCACAAAATCAGAACTTCAACCAACATAAAACTTAACACTTCACATTAACAATGAATATTCATTATACACTCAGTAGGCCTATATACACACTCAGTATGAATGTACCTGTAGGTACTAGATCAGATGTGCTCAATCAGATGTAGGCCTACAATGCTATGTTTACAGATGTCAATTTCTAAAAAAAATTTAGAGATTTTTTTAAGTAAAGAGGGAAAGGGGCAGGCCTATTTTGGTTATTTCCTCTTATTTCTACCCATTGTTTATGAATTGTTCACAACATTGTGCAGAATGGATTCACAATGAGTGTTGCTTCAAAATGGTCTAGCTGATATCACAGAATTAATGACTTGGAATTGCAATGCGTTGATACAGTGATCCCGTTGTGTGTTTTTTTTGTAGTAGTAAGCTATATTTTGTCTTTCACATCAGAATGGGCAAACACTGTTCTGGTGAAAGCACTGGTGCGCATAGCTTGCAGTTGTATTTCTGACATTTAAAGAAATACACTGGTCATAGCAATCAGAGGGACAAACTAGTTGTTCGTTATTTGTATGTTTTTCACTATTCATCCTGTTACAAATAACTTGTTGTTGTTTACAAACAGGGTGCGGTAGTCTACCCCTTGTGTTCTACCGTTTTGAAAACCTATGGCTACCGTCCGGTACTTTTTTTGCTTGTCGATGTGCGGTGCCAGGCAGACGCTTACCAAAACGTCCCCGATTCCTACACGCACTCGTGTTCTCTTCTACAAGCTGACACGACGCAGTCACAGACATACGTCTATTGTTGTTAACAATGTATTGTTAACAAAAGTAACACACTTTCCAAAGCTTGTCGCGCAACTTTCCACTCGAATCAAGACAAATCACCCACCTATCAGTCCTGAGTGCGCAGTGCGCAAATAACTGAACTCAAACGAAGCGGCGTATAGTCCGAGAAGATGGGCACAGACGTTGAGCCACTCAAAAACAAGCACATACACAACTGTTGCTGCACACTATTCCAGTTAGCAAAAATAGCATCACACAGTAGCCTACAACAAGCCTTGAAAGTGAAACAAACACCGAAACGGCATTTATTGACCATGAGTCCACCCATCAGAACACTGCTTCCCAGAACAAGACGTGGCATAAAATATTGGCTCTGCCAGGGATAGCATCCGTGACCCCTGTAAAATGCAACCCATTTTTAACTTATTTCTTAAATATATATCGGCAACAACAAAATTAATATGCTACGATTACAGATGAGACTGTAAATGATCCGTTGTCAGAAAGACAACTAGAGTCAAACGCGCTAAACTTTGAGTATGAAAGCATGGTAGCCTATTACGCATGGTATATCCTAGCTAGCTGCCAATGATAGCCGTCCCATTGACTATGAATAATGTTAGTAAAAGTCACAATGCTTAAAAGGAAAACCCTTCATGAAAAGGACATCATGCGCAGTCGAAGTAAACTATTATTTTTTTCTAACTATCTGCCACGGCAGGTACAATGATGATTGAAACGTACGTCCTACCTTCTTCCAGCTATATTCCATGCATATGCATTATTAGCCCATATTGGAATATCAGTCCAACTCCTTTAATGATTGACATCGCAGTTTAAAGACATAGTATTACACTTATTTTCTTTTCTTTTCTGCCATCAGCAACAATGTTGGCTATTTGTTTTTTTAATCTCTCGCGCTGCGCCGCAACCGAATTGTTGACAGCTCGTGTACTTTTTTTTTTTTGGAACACGGAAGAACAGGGGATGGCTCAAAACTACTGAGTGAATCTGTTATGACACCACCGGTGGTGGAGTGTATAACTAAATCCGTACACCAAGCACCTCTCTCCCCTTCTCATGACCAGGAGTGCTCTCGATTTGAGTTCAGTTGGAAAGTAAAAATTGTAAATTAATTGACATGAATTATAAGGACGGAAATCCGTCCAAACGAAAATCCAGTTGACGGAAATCCGTCATAGCGACGGAAAACTTTAATCCCTGAAGCAGTCACTGTTCTTGCACCAGAGGAGAGACTGTGCTTAAAAGTGAGAGACAAGGGTGAAGCAAGGTAAACAGAATCCCATGGCAGCATATCACGCGAAATGCAAAATCAAAAAGACAGGTGTGCCTGTAAACCACTTCATCTTCAGTCAAGAGTATACCGTGAAATCATGCGCATGGATCCCTTCCAATCGGACACTGGAGACAGTATTCTGGCTAATAATAATCATAATAGGCTAATAAAGTTAAACTAAGATTGAAAATGGAAAAAAAATGTGCCAAAATGAGGGGGTAAAGCTGACAACACGTCAAGTCATTTTCTTTCTATTATTACATGGCATGAATTAACTAAATTGACAAGGTTAACATTCTATTTCACACCATGAAAAGATTTCAAGTTTGCGGATATGTTGACTGGATTGTGTGGCTCATATTTTGCCCTGCTCAACTTGGCTGCAATAATAACTGATTATGGCTAAGCAAGCACGAGTCTTTGATGTTCTGTTATTGTGGCTGATATGATTACCTTTAATCCTTTCTGTGGTAAATAACGGTACCAGATGCAGTGAATATACAAGAGAGATTTCGTGAGGTGAGGTTCTACTTCATGAGGGACACTCCACAGCACGACAAGCGGTGACTTGTTGGGTGGGGCATAACCAAAAACATACTTTTGGGACAAGCCTGTGCCAGCCAAAGGCATTTCAAAAACAGTGGATTCAAGGTTTCATTGTCTTGTCTACATTTCACCCGGATGTGACCAACCTAACAATTAGAACACTGATGCAAAATTATACAGGATGTACACTAGACATTTTTTTCCTATAAACTCACAATTAACAAGACAACAAATATCCTGAAGCATGAACCCAATCTTTCACATGATGGAATACAGTCACATTCATCCATAGATTCTAATATTTTCAGTACAATAGCCTTTCCCCATTTCAGACTAGCACAACAAAGCAAAAGTGGATTTTCAATACTATGGAATCTTCACTCATCTCATGTGATTCTGTGCCTTTTACGTCTATTTTGCTCTTAATATTATATTTAGTGTGACTTTCGCAAACACACACAACACACACACTCACACACACACACACACACACACACACACACACAACATTAAACTGAATGGGGGAATGTATGCTACGTAAATTTAGTCAATATGTTTTCCACAAACATACTGTATTTTATGACAAATATATCCTGACAAACTGGATTTTCTTTCAAAGAAATTCGTGGTATGATTTGACAGCTCATGTCTTGAGAACTCACCTAGTGGTGAACTCCACAAACATTTATCCTCCGTGAGCGTCACCTAGTGTGAAAATTAGGCTACTACAGCAACCCATGTTTGCAGTGAAATTAATGGTTATATGGCTTATCCTTTTGTTGGTTTGGTTTGGTTTGGTTTATTTATGGATATATTCTGCAGTTACAAACGGTCGCAGAAAAGACTAACTTAAATGACAGGCATGACCATACTTATAGCTTGTTGCTGCTAATTCTTAACAGGTAATAACCAAACCAAACAGTCACTCCAAATACCGCAGTACTGTATGTCTTTCTTTATATATATATATATATATATATATATATATATATATATATATATATATATGTGTGTGTGTGTGTGTGTGTGTGTGTGTGTGTGTGTGTGTGTACACACACACACACACACACACACACACACACACACACACACATATTAGAAGAACAAAATGCCTAAAGACACAACCTCTAGTATTACACTATGTAAACAGATCTGTTATCTTGTTGTTACCACAGACCTGTATTAACCTAGACTGGCAATGGGCGGTTCTAGCCAGTGGCAGCTTTTCGGATTGACAGGGCGCAGCCATCTTTGCCTTTTTCGCGCCCTGTGGGCGCCTCCCACAGACGTAGCCCCGCCTAGTGGAGACTATCGCAGCTGTGACCCATAGGAATGCATACGATTTCAAACGGTGATTACAACGTTATCAAAGTGGGTTTCAATCATTTTTTGTAAGATTTTGACAAGTCGTAACGTCTAAATTCTCACTCCACTAATGAAATAACCCTCACTACCTCCAAACGGTTTTTATTAGAGAGAGCCTGAAGCTGAGCGGTCTTGCCAGATCGGGCGGTTTCCCGCCCAATCGGGGCCGTTGAGGAAAGCGGTCTGTGGGTAAAAATGGACGAAAATAATCAGTATTATCTGGCAACCCTGAAGCCGACTGTTTTCGTTGCCGCTTATGCAGGTTTGTGGATATTTGTGACACTGAATCGCGCCATGCTTACGTTGTGTAAAGCTTATTTTATGTACTTAACTCAGATGTAATGACAACTGTGTATATAGGTATGTATATTTCTTAAATAAGCCGTACGTTTTCAGTGAAGCTACCGGTAACTGTGCTATTATTAATACCCCCCCCCAAGGACGCTGAAGGTAACCTAGCAACAACACGGCACAGCACATTGCAGCTGTGAAAATAAGGAGCCACTTGAGAGCGAGACTTTTCTAGAACATTAATCTATACTAGAGCTATTGTTCTAAAGACGTTACACATGGCCTGGCCCAACTTAACTAGTGAACCAGTGTTGCAAAAAAAATATTTTTTTAAAAACCCATCGGTGCATGACGTCATTACGTAATTACGGGAGTCTCCACCAAGATGGCAGACTACGATTCTGAGGCTCTGAGAAATCCGAAAATTTCGAGGGGCATTGGGAGGGAAAGTGGAAAACAGCGATCCTAGCGGTTACGTTCCAAACACCAGGGTAATCCTATTGAAACTCCCATAGACAAGTTTTTTAAAAAATCCCACAAAGATATGACTTGGAACTATAACACCAGACACATTTTTCAGCGTACACAATAGCATGAACTACTACCTGTGAAAATCTTAAGTCATTTTTTGCCCTTTTAAGAAAAATAGAAATTGTGCCAATCTGGTCGGAAACGGACTACAGCTCCCAGCATGCTGTGCTCGCGCCTCGTTGACAACACAGAGAAACAAATGAACGCGAATGAACGCAAGTTCTTCGCATATCTTCACATTCTTGTAATCCTATGAGTTCCACATTGTCTTCTTATTACACATATATACACGCGATCATTTTGGTATGGTTTTAAATTCTCTAGTAGATATGATGGCTTCTGTGGTGACGAGTAACCACCTCTCTGGCTCATGTTTGGCTATGCTAATTTGGCTATGGTAATTACATGGAGTAAACAAGCCACACATGCCAGTCAGTGTAGTTCTGTATTAGCTTTTTAAAGAATATTAAAATCAGCTCAGATCAGTGAAAAACCGAACATTTTACCACCTGATTCGATAAAACGGGCCAACATGCCCATCATATGATTGCCACTACTTCTACTTCGTCGTCAGGGCCGAGATGTAATTTTTCAAAGAAAAAAAACATTTATTTGTTGCAGGGGGTTGGAACGTTGCCAGCAGGGGGCGATGAGATTACTTTCCCTCCCTATTGCCAGTCTAGGTTAATATAGATCTGTTATTGTTACAGCCTCTTCCTCCTCGAAGCTGTTTTGCTACCATGTCAAGCTGAAGAGCTACCAGCCGCTGAACTTCATACAGGATAAAACTAAAGACCAAATAGCCAACTTGAGGTTATACCCAGCCGAAATATACGACACGCATTATTACATGTCAAAATATAAAACGGTTATATTACCTGAATACTGTTAAAGTTTGATAGCTCAGCTACATCTTCACCTTCCACAAAAGTTTCATAGTGCGCGCGCCATAGTGCATTGTGGGAAGCAAACATGACAATATCCGGTTCCTCGAGACTGTTTTAAAGGGCTGAGTGAGGTGTAAACATCAAAATGTACCGTGTCAACAAGTTCTCTCAAGATTTTTTTGTAGATATACTGTAGCAGACTTCGAGCCAGCAGCAGATAATTTACTTTGCAACAAATACATTGGATTGCGGTATACTTTTATTGTCTAACTGCATACAACCACAGATACTCTAGGGCTGTGATACAACTCAGTTGTTACAGAGAGGTTCTATGGTTGTAACGTGCCATTACAGAATATCCCTAATACCTATGATATTTTAGGTGTAATAACTCATGCACGTGTGGCAGTTATTTGCAACAAAAGATTGCAAGTGTATAGGGTGCATAGGGTGCACTAACAGCTTGTTCCGTTTGTTGTAACAATAATAGTGGTGACTGACCACCCAGTCCTCAAGCACAAAAGTAATTCAGTCATTTTTTTGTTGATTACTAGGTGGAATATCTATTATCATCATCCAAAAAAGAGAGAAAGGGAAAAAAACAACGAGCTTTTTTTTCTCTTCACTTCCCTCTGCCTGTCTAGCTCCCGGAAGTACAGCCAAACTTTACAGAAGAAAACAGCTGTGGTTGGGGAGTAGAAGTAATCGATTAAGTGAGTTTCTATTACAAATAATTTGTTTGCCTGCAAATGATGATAATTATGCGAGCTGTAATGTGTACCGCTATACATTGGACATCACCAATAAATCGTAACTGCCAATCGAGTTCCTTATTTCTTCTTTGATATCTGGCTTGCTAGTTGTCTGTTCTCTGCCAAGCTAGCCGATGAACAGTTACGTGGAAAAATCCAGTAGTGATCTGTCAACAACCATACAAAACAGTTGTATGATAAATGCATTTGTTAGATGAGTGTACATATCATATATCATTCAACAGCCCGCAACTGATCATGAATAAATATTCAAGCGTTCTGATTTGTGATGATTGTAGTTTTGAATGATAATTAGCGGATATCTAGCTAGCTAGCAACAAGCGGAGCTAGTCTGCGAAAACGGACCCTTTGAGCAAGATAAGTGGCCGGTGAAAATATTCATAGAAAACAAAGGTGACTGTACACACAGCGTGACATCGATTGTGCATAGTATAACTGTCAAAAGATCAATTGCTCATCATCCCGGCTGACTTGAGTAGCATGTTATTTTTGTCGGATCACACCGCTGCACCAACCAATCAATCAACCGGTCACAACATTCGCTGGCCTGGTATCAACTACATTACATTTCTGTCTGTATAAGTTGAAAGTCGGTATATTTCAGGCAACCTTGATAATGTTTTTTGGTAAGCAAGATTTTGAAAAGCATTTGTAGAGTTAGTAAGAAGACCACTGGCTTTCCAAAGGTTGGGACAGGCCTTCTGTTTACATATGACGTGCGTTTTGGATGCCTTGTTGCAACGATATTTTATCTCCGTGCACTGTCCACTTTTCTTCCAATTTGTCATTGGAAACTTGCTAGTAGTGTAGATTTCACATGTTCAGCTATGCCCCCTAGTTCATAGCTGTCACATCCATGTGTGAATACCCTTGTTCCATGTGAACTGTCTGCTTATAGATGAATAATGAATGCATATATTAACATTTTCTCCCATGCTTTTTTGTCTCGTCACAGAATGCCAGCTTATAAAAGAAGAGTTCAGTCGGCTGAAGACCAAACGAAAAAGATTAAGCTGGATCAGCAGTCAGGAACGGGGACGACAGAGCAGAGCAATGTTCTTGAGACGCCACGCAGGTCGCAGCGAGCAGCAGCATCCCAGAAGAAAAAGACTGAGGATCATCAGCAGCAGCAGTCCACGAAATCACCTGCTGGAGAAGACTGCGGTAATGCAAGCCCCCGTCCACCAGGCAAGCGCAGGGGACCACCAAAGGGTTTCAAAAGGCGGAAACAGTCAAAACCCGTAGCAGCAGAAGAGGAAGAGGGAGGTAAATCAAAACCAGCAAATTCGAAGGACACAGAAACATCTGCACAAAACCGAGAGGCGATCCCACGAAAAAGAACCAGGAGGAAGTCCGGCAAGGAAAAGAAGGACGGCGAGGGCGAAGTGGTAAAGCGCCGTCCGGTGGGTCGCCCTCCATCAAACGGGCTAGCAGCGGGCTACAAGAAAAAGTACAAACCAAAGGAAACAGATATATCCGTCAGGTTGGAATCTACAGGTTTACAGTTGATACTCGACCTCATACAGATAGATCATAATTATGGCAAATCCTCCAAACTGACTGCTTTGAAACCCCAGCCAGTGAAGGCTATAGTCTCTGCACACGAGAGATACGAGAGCGAGGGTATTGGGAAGCCCAAGCAGGAAGCCATATCGGAGCATAAACCAGTGGAGCCTAAGCCGATACAAGGCGATACAACAGCCGTAACAGACGCGCCACGGCCCAGTAAATATGAACCAGAAACTAAAGAGCCAGCTGCTGTGGCTTGTGGTGAGAATGGCGAGAAGGTGGAACATCCTGAAAAGGTGGGTGGTGAAAAGGACACAAAACTGATTGCAGTTAGTGATAAGACTGTGGTTGCACATCCAGAAGAGTATCAAGTTGAAAAGATGGATGTTGCAAAAGATGAACAGCCGACTGCTGTTAGTGATAATGTAAAGGTTCCACATCCTGAAGAAGATAAAGTTGAAAAGCTGGATGATGCAAAGGATAATCACTCAACTTCTATTAGTGACAAGACAGAGGTTTCACATCTGGAAGAAGGTCATATTGAACAGTTGGATGCTACAAAGTTGGATGAACAGCAGACAGCGGTCAATGACAAAGCAGAGGTGTTACATGCAGAGGACGGCTTAGATGAAAAGGACCATAAGGGTGAAAAAGAAGCACTTCCTGCTGTAGGTGACAATGCTGAGATTACGCTACAATCAGAGGAAGTGTCACATTCAGAAGGACTTACACATCCACAAGAAGCTCCACATCTAGAAGTTGCACATTCAACTGAGATTCCACATCCAGTACTAGAACAAAATAAAGAGAATGCTGGTGTAAAGAAAGAACCACCGCGCACTGCTGTAGCTGACAAAGTGCAGATATTTCATCAAATATATGCAGTCCATATGAGTAAGACTGCAGACTTACTGAAGGCCTTCCCATTGTCTACCACAAAGGTGACAGAGCAGAGTGGAGATAACCAGCAAAGGCAAGATGCAGTCCCTCCTCTCGCTACTATAGAGCACAGTGAAGGTGTTCAAGAAAAGCATGAGGAGATACCCCCTGTCCCTACCAACGAACATGGTGAAGATAACCACCAGGAAATTCCTCCTCTCCCCACCAGTGAGCACAGTGAAGATAACGGACAAAAGGCAGAGGAAGCTCCTCCTCCGCACTCCACCAGTGAACACAGTGAAGATATCAAGAGAATATATGAGGACATCTCCCCTGCGGCTAGCCCTGTTGCTGAATCGGATGGAGTGGATCAGGGCAACTTTACTCCCCTTTGCTATACCTCTTCTGTCACTACCAGTGAGCACCTTCAGGATAGCCAAGAAAAGCATGAGGAAGCCCCTCCTGCCGCTGTCGGCGAATCAGACGGACCATTACAAGACAGTATATGCATCGCAGAACACTCAGAAACAGTCCTCGAAGAGTCTACTGTGTGTATTGACCCTCCCAGTTCAGCTGAGGTGACAGCCGTCAGCACATGCAGTGTTGCTGATCTTCCTCCAATGGAAACAGATAACAAGTCCCCCTCGCAAGAGCTGGAGTGTCACCCAGACAGACAGCAAGGGATGCTGGACAGTGACAACATGGACGTCGATCATCCTCCAATGGAAACCGATAGCCATTCCCCCTCGCCGGAACTGGAGTGTCAGCCGGACGCACAACAAGTGATGCTGGTCAGCGACTTCATGGAGATCGAGATCGAGAACTGCGTGGTGGAGGTGGAGAGCGAGAACCAGCCAGAGAGCTCGGCCGATAGCCAGCTGGACGCACAGGACAAGGTGGCGCTCGGACTGCTGAGCTCTGCGACAGCTTCCCAGGCCGTGGCGGCGGCCGGCTCGGGGAGCTCAGTCAGCGGACTCAGCCTGGTGGCTAAGAAGCAGGCCATGAATCCCCAGGCCCGGACCAAAGCCCGGCTAGCCGCACAGGCAGAGGCCAAGGCGGCCGCCTCCAAGAGGGCTTCACACAAGCAGCTGAACCTGCTGGCCTTGTGCGAGGAGATAGCCGACGATATTGCGTCGGACGAGGCGCTCATCAAAGAGAAGAAAGAGAAAGAAAGGGAAAGGTTAAAGGGAGGAGATGCTGTCCAGACCCCAGTTACAGCAGCACTGCCAGCGCCAGCACCATCACCATCACCATGCTCAGCAGCGGCTCCAGGAGATGGTACCGGAAAGACCATCACGTCGCCTGCAACGCCGAAAGATAATGAGCCCGAGATCAAGAACGGAGAAGCGGTTAAGTTCCCGGTCGCCTCCGTGGAGCCAACACGGACTCCCGCTACCGCTGAACCAGACCAGAAGCTCCCAGAGCCAGTGAGTCAGCCTCAGTCTCAGCCTCAACCTCCGCCTCCACCTCAGCCTCAATCTCAATCTCAGCCTCAGCCTCCGCCAGAGCCAGAGACGCCCAAGAGGAGGTTCTTCCTGAGCCAGGTGTCCGTGCCGCTGAAGATCCACGAGAAGAAGAAGCTGTCGCGGTACCAGCGCTTACGACAGGTGGAGCTGCAGAGGGACAAGCTCACCTGGACGCGGATGAAGGCGCTCAAGTCCGAGCAGGCCGGTCACAACCTCCAGTCTCCTGGAGAGGAGGTACCCAGCAGGGTGTCTCCAGGCTCCCTCTCTACTACTACTACTACTACTACTACTACTACTCCTACTCCTGTTTCTCCCATCTCTGCTGTTACTTCTTCTCCTCTTCGTACCACTCCTCCTGTTCATACCCCGACGCCTTCTCCTACTGCTGTTGCCGCCGCCACCACCTCTGTGGGTACCCTTCCAACCAAAGCTGCCTCTTCAGCTGCGACTAAACCTGACCAGACCCCAAAACGCCCTGTCCCTGTCGTGAACCAGAGTACCCCGAAACCCCCCGGCAGCAGCAGACTGGACCCCAAGAGAGTCCTCCCGCCCGTTCCCCCTCGGCGACCCAACGGGGTGACTGCCCCTGCGAAGACACGTCCCCCGGTGGAGTACAAGCCGTACCGGCCGAGGCCCAAGTACTCTGCTGATGACTTTGTGCTGGATGGTATGGACGATGAGATTCCTCCTCCTAAGCCAGCGCCAGCGGCATCCAGCAATGGGAAGCACGAGGTAATGAGTCAACATTTCATGATTTCTGTAACACTGCTGTAGTGAATGCGTGTTAAGGTATTCATGTGCATGACATCGTATTGAAATGTATGGCCTGGCGCATTTTGTTAGCTTTCATATTAAATTTCAAATGCACCATAGTTATAACATTGCCACAGGTGACTGCACAAAGGCAATACATATTCATCATGTCAACATGTTACCATTTAGCCAGACAAAAGATCATGCTCATTTTAACACAGATGTCCTTTTTTTCCTTGTGATCAAATCTTACAGGGTAATGTAGGACAGACGTCAATACAGCCCAAAGCACCGCCGATTACTGTTGCAGCAAAGCAGCAATGTCCGAAGCCACCCACAGGTAAAGCTATTTTAAAATCCTGTGATATAATACAGGATATCTGTATGCTATATCCGTAGCATGTCATGAGTCTGCACTCAACATATCTGTAGTAATTCTGTATCTGTCATGTTGGTTATTATAAAGCTAATAACAGTGTTATCCCTAACCTTCTTCACTGTGTTGATTCTAACCAAAGCAAGTAATGTTACAGCTGTATACTCAAATTTTGTGTCTTATTGTTCAAGTTTAGAGCATGACACGAGTCTTTTTTTTAGCTCCTGTAGTGAAAGAGGTGAAATCACCAGCTGAAACGAATCAGATGAAGTCACCAGCCACAGAGACTGTCCAGTAAGATATAACAAATTCATTCATTCATTCATTCATTCATTCATTCATTCATGTTCCCACTCAGTCTCACCATCATCCGAAAGAATACATTCTTTAAGGTTTTTGTTTTTCATTGTCATTATTTGTGGTGTTCTTCTTGTTGTAACTGAAAAGTTCAGGTTTTC
This sequence comes from Engraulis encrasicolus, assembly GCF_034702125.1. Taxonomy (NCBI): domain Eukaryota; kingdom Metazoa; phylum Chordata; class Actinopteri; order Clupeiformes; family Engraulidae; genus Engraulis; species Engraulis encrasicolus. The sequence goes on along the minus strand of NC_085865.1, from coordinate 34,669,972 downwards.
TGTTCAGATCACTGAAGTGTGCTGTGTTACGGCCCAGGCGTGGCTTAGTCGGCTGGGCACTGGACTGCTACGAGGGCGACCCGGGTTCGATTCCCGACCTGGGTCATTTCCATATCCTCCCCCGTCTCTCTTTCCCACTCATTTCCTGTCCCATTCTTCACTGTCCTATTTAAATAAAGTTGAAACCCCCCATAAGATATATTTAAAAAGTGTGCTGTGTTACATGACCATGCAACTAGCCATTTGGCTGCCCCAATACAGACATACAGTAACATGCGTGCCGTGCATACCGTACATAAGTGGTTCTTAACCTTTTTTTCTCAAAGTACCCCCTAACCCTGCCCAAGAAGACAAACCTTAATGACTTTAAATGGGGGCTAAAACATGTTTGGTTTTGATTTGATATAATGTAATGTTCGCAAGCAGAATTTTGGTCACAACCTCAACAAAAAAAAAATTCTTTGCGCCTCCTGCAATCTGTAGCGCACCCCCAGGGGGTGCCTGCACCCCAGGTTAAAAGCCACTGCAGCGGGGGGCACTGGTGCTGGGCCCCCCACATTTGGGCTTGCATGCCCACCCACAGGGACCCCGGTTTGAGTCCAGACTTCTCGGTCCTCCCCTGTCTCTGTCCCGTTTGCTTCCTGTTGCCATCTTCGGCTGTCCTGTTAGCTGGGGGCATGGACGCCCCTAAAAATGATTAAAGGAAGGGGGGAGCCACTGCAGTACATAATATAAAATGCCCCCCTCTCTCTCTTTGTCCACTAAGCTTATTCCCTGACTTCATGTTATGAGGATGACAGGGTTTTTTGTTGTTGGTTTTTTTTGTTTTTTTGTTTCGTGTTTGTGTTTACTAAAAAACGAATAAAAAGTTAATCACAAAAAATATATATCTAAAATGCCCTGTGTGTGTGTTGCAGGTCTAACTGTGCTCCTCAGTCGGACACTAAGCTCCAGGAGGAGGCGGGTAAGGAGGACAGCAAAGGAGGCCAAGCCCAAGCCCAAGCGAGCGGCACTACCACCACCGTGAGTCTTAATATAGCAGCAACACTCAGCCTACACTTCTGCTAATGCACCGGTTCCCAATGCTGGTATTGCGTGTTCACAGAGAAGAAATGGAATTCACTCATTTTAAATTTCAGCTGCATTGTTAGTTTAAAAGCAAACAAACAGACAGACAAAACATTTTTATTTTAAATTGACTACAGGAAAACTGAAAGTACATCTACACTGACCATACAAGTGAATAATGTTTCCAACAATTTGTGGAATGATTATATGTAATGAAAGCATACCAAGATTTTATGAAACAAAACATGTGTCTGTTTATGTGTGCACTGTAGGAGTCTGGCCAGAAGGAGTCTGGCCAGAAGAAGTCTGGCGCGGTGGTGTGTGGTGTGTGTGGGATGCTCTATACCGCATCCAGCCAAGAAGACGAGTCCCAGCACTTGCTGTTCCACAACCTGTTCATCAGCGCAGTCAAATATGTGGTGAGCAGAAGCCCACATCACATGCACACAAAATAATAACTTTGCCCAGCTGTGGCTTAGTCGGCTGGGCACTGAACCGGGTCATTTCCCGATCCTCCCCCGTCTCTCTCTCTCTCTCACTCATTTCCTGTCCCACTCTTCACTGTTAAACAAGGCCGGCAAGATATTAGTCATATGTACATAGTAGCTTTGGGATTTTGTTTTTTTGTATTCATACTAAATCTTTCCTTTGACAACTTCAGGGATGGAAGAAGGAGAGGATTCTCGGGGAGTACCCAGATGGCAAAATCATTTTAGTCCTTCCCGATGACCCCAAATATGCACTGAAAAAGGTATGTTCCTTTTTGTTGAATTAACAACATCTTCTGTTATTGAGGTTTATTTACCCGGAATGGATACAGGGTGTTAAGATTTTGAAGATGCTCTTGCACATCCCACTTTTATTTTGACATTGTAACGCTGGTGAATTGCAGATTCACAATTGAAATTAAAAAAAGAAAATCATAGTACACACTATTCATCGTTTTAAAATTGTGTATCCTGGTTTGCTTAGACGCAAGCATGTTGCTCAATTATAAAAAGTGGAATGATGTGCCGTAGTTATTCTCCTTTCTAATGTATGATACAAAAAGGGCTTTGAGTAACCAACAATGTAATCCCTCTTATATGTTTGATCCTGTGTGAAGGTGGAGGAAATTAGGGAGATGGTGGACAATGACCTGGGCTTTCACCAGGCGGAGACCAAGTGCCCCTCCCAGACCAAAACCTTCCTGTTCATCTCTAATGACAAGAAGGTGGCAGGCTGCCTCATCGCAGAGCATATTCAGGAGGTTTGTTTTGTTTTGTTTTTATTAGATCCCCATTAGCTTTTGCTTTTAGCATGAGCTATTCTTCCCGGGGTCTTTTCAACTGAGGGTCTCAACTCAACTGAGGGTCTTTTCAACTGAGACTCCCCCAGTTATTACCTGCTGAGGTGTCAAAACTAAAAGCGAAAGTAAATTCATGATGGAAGTAAGTACAACACCAGTACGTGAGATATCACATAGCTGTTACACCATGTACGCCATTGTACCTAATGAGATGGACTGTGTTGTTACTGAGAAACACTGAAAACCTAAAAAGGACCCACCAGGAACTTGCAAAGTCAGCTGACTGTAAGACGAGTACATAGGTCTACTGATTACTCAGATAATTATTTATTAATAAATCATTTATATTACCTGTTTTGGAAGGAAACAGTGTTCCTTTTTTACTTTTTACTTTTGCTTTTGAAACCTCTGATTGCCAGACCCCTCAGAGGCATTGCGATGACCCTTAATGTCTTTCTGTTGGTCCACCCGCCGTGTTTTTCAGTTGTCAGCGTTAACTGTCCCCTGTCCTTCGCACGACCCCCCCCCCCCTCATGTCCTGTGAGGTTCTTAGAGTAACTGTCCCTGTCCCCCTCTCCTCCATTAGGGCTACCAGGTTGTGGTGGAAGAGCTCATGACCAGCATTCACACCCACATTCTTTATTTTAATATCTGGCCTACTTTTTTTTTAACCCTTTACTGTGCTCACCCTAACTTAGGACAGGATAGTATTTTGGAGTTTCTGTAATGAGGCCTCTTGTCGACTGTCCCCTGTTTCCTCTGTCCTCTCCACTGTCTCCTCTCCTCTCCTCTGTCCTCTCCACTGTCCCCTCTCCTCACGCCTCTCCCCTCACCCCTCTCTCCTCTCCCCTTTCTTGTCTCCTCTCCACTCTTCTCTCCACTGTCTCCTCTCCTCTCTCTCCTCTCCTGTCCTCTCTCCTCTCCACTGCCCCCTCTCTCCTCTCTCCTTTCTCCCCCTCTCCTCTCCACAGGGCTACCGGGTGATCGAGGAGCCAGTGCCTCAGGGCTCGGAGGGGGAGAAGGTGATGTTCGAGCGGCAGCGCGCCTGGTGCTGCTCCACCAACCCCGAGCCGGCCCTCTGTGGCATCAGCCGCATCTGGGTCTTCAGCCTCATGCGGAGGAAGGGCATCGCCTCGCGCATGATCGAGTGCCTCAGGTGAGCTCAGTGACGTTTGCGGTGGTCAACTGTACCCAACAAATTTCTGGAGTCGCCGTGCCAGGTTTTTTGAGCACCAGTCATGTATTGGTCGAAAAGCGTTGAACCGGTGCTGAGTCCGACACCAGCTCGGCACCAGCACCGGGGCTGGCCCTGGTCGAAAAGAGTAGAAAAGGGGGACAGTATTCAGGCTCGGTGCCTGATTTAATGCTTCACGGTTTGTTTGCAAGAAAAAGGTATATGATAGGTCTATACTGAGAATATTTAGTCATTAAGATTTTCTCATTTCATTTCAAAAAGTGTTCAGCCTCAGGATTTTCTTCTACTATCAGGCCTAGCTCCGGCCAGCCTTGTTTTACTGTCACAGGCCGGCTTTGATTAAGGAAGTAGAAGAGGAATTTTCGAAGTGCAAGAAAGCCCTTGTGCACAACCCTTCAGCTGTCCAGGTGCAGGTGTTAGGCAGGAAAAGGTGATCAATGTAAAAAAATAAAGAGAAAAAAAGAACAGTATCTAGTGTGCGGTGTTTATGAACTTTTCACATAGAAGAGGAATTCATTTATTCGGCCTGTGCCGACCAACCATTTTTGTTGGTTTTTCAGGGAGTTCAGATCAAGCCAACTGTTTAAATGTGGACAGAGACTGGTTATATACAGTATGGATATATCCAGTATGTTGTGTTGCAGTTTACAGTATTGTGAATGTGAAACCCAGTGAATGTGCATAATTGGTAGCCTGGCTCTCGCGAGACCCCTAGTGCTTCGTGCATCTTCGTTACACTTCGTGATCCATCTGCGTGAGAACCAGGTTACATAATTGGGCCCTGCCGCGGCTGACCCGGGTTCGATTCCCGGCCCAGGTCCTTTGCCGTCCCCTTCCGGTCTCTCTCCCAATTCGCTTCCTGTCCACCTCTCACACTGTCCTATGGAATAAAGTTGAAAAATACCATTAAAAAAAAGAATGTGCATAATTGATCGGTGCAAAGCAACTGTTTTTTTTTTTTTTTTAAACACACTTCTCTGCATCCCATTGTAGGAACAACTTCATCTACGGTTCCCACCTGAGCAAAGAGGAGATCGCCTTCTCAGACCCGACGCCCGACGGAAAGCTCTTCGCCACCCGCTACTGCGGCACCTCCCAATTCCTGGTCTACAATTTCGTCAGCAGAAATCACTCGACTTGACCCTAACTGCCCCCTCCCCCCAAACCCCATCTTGACTCACCACACCCCAAACACCCAGCCGGTCGCCCCGTGTCGGCCTGACCGCCTCTATTGTTCACTGACTGAATCATGTTATGAGGTGAGAAGAAAATCATGGCCTGGATTGTAAAACAAATGGCAATTATGTCTCGAGCTCATTCTGAATGGGCTTGAACATAAAGAGGCCTTGCAGAGAAGCCTTAGCACACGTGTGCGTGTGCATGTGTGTGTGTGTGTGTTTATTGGAACAGCCTGTGGTTTGACCTGGGAAAGCCAATCATGAACAATTAGTGGGCGCCTTCTGTCCTCCTGACTGAAACAGAGAGACTCACACAAACTGCATGTTCAGGCCGAGAACAGCTAGAGCTACCATAGCGACAGAAGTCACGGTTTTCCAACATGATCTCCAAAAGAGACAACACTTCCGATGATGGAAGCAGCAGCTTTGTAAGCGTAGCTTCTTGGGCGACCAGGGACATTCAAATCTAGTAGACCTCATGGCAGTGCGCTGTGTTGTCCAACTGGATTGTGCAAAATGATGCACATACATGAACTATAATTGAACTTTTTTTTTTTTTTTTTCAAATCATGAGCTACCAAGAGTGTTGTGTTTTGACGTCAGTTGCTTTATTGCTTTAGTAGCTGCCGGTCTGAATACCCAGTTAGTGTTTTTCACCACTAAGTCTGGATAGCGAAATGAAGCCAGACAACCATTTCATGTTATGTGTTGTATGTATCCACTTTCCTTTATGAAGATGGTCTGACGATGACGTCCACTCAAGTTCAGGTGTTTTTGAGTGGATCATAAACATTCACTTCTTCACTGGGACCTCCTCTCCCAAAACGTGTCATTCTTCTCCCTGAAGCACATCAGCAAACCCCCCCCCCCCCCCCACCCAAAACGTGTCTCCTCTTTCCAAAGTTCAGTGGCGAGACCTTGTGCTCGCAGTTTGAAAGCATTAAGCTGTAAGCCTGTAAGCCATCTGACGGGGAGAGAACACCCTCACAACTGCTTATAGAATCTCAGGTTCCAAAACCTCAATGAGTGATCTGTTTTTTTCTCTCTGCCTCTCTGTTAATTAGGTAAGTTTCCCTTTAAAACTGTACTGTTAAAAGACATTTTAAAAGAGAAATATTTTCTTGGTATTTTTCTTTTTATGATGATCAACTTTTGGTGTTTTGAAGTTAAAAAAAACAGTTTACACAAATGAAATTGACAGCAATAGAGACATTTGATAAGGGTGATATTGCGTAACTGACATGTAGTGTTGAACTTGGAGATTAGATGGCTGAGCTTCACAAATAGTTGTAAAATGTAACCTGTTAAAATGTTCTAATAAAAGGCCTCATGTAAACACGGGAGGAAAGACATTGTTTTTTTATGGCACCAGTCCAAAGATGTGGTCTCCTTTTACACATTAATACTAAGCCACACAGTCACTAACACACCCATTCATTCATGTTGTCCATAAAGCCGTTTTTTATTTTTCACTTCAGATACAGTAAGTGCAATTGTGGCATGCAGACTGATGAATTACAAGAGCATATTGGATTAATTAGAGAAAGTGCCATTTTGGCACTTGAAATATATTTCATTACCATTTATTTAAGTAGATTTATGCTGACGTTTGTAATTTATAGCTGTGTAACTAAAGAGTTTTTTTTATAATTTTAACTAATATGTATTCAGTACCATGGACTCTATTTTGTCATCAAATAAACATCACTTGGCAGAAACTACAACAAGTTAAAAAAAAAAAACAATCCACACATAATCATAATAATCCAATGATCAGAATCATAAAAAAAAACTCCAAAGAAACTTGGATCCAAAAATGTTGTTCCTTCCATTGCAGTATCCAGGCACCTGCCTGCCTGTGTGGGTCCCGAATTACAGCTCCTCATGAGGATGGTCATTGACCATTACCAGCGAGCCTTGGGCTTGGGTGGAGTTCTCAGTAGTAGAAGAGGTTTGGCCACACGGGTCTGAAACAAACTGAATCTGCATACATACACACAGTTGAATCTTTGGCAGCCTGAATACTAATAGAGCAAGATGTCTTTATTTGGCCAAAATGATGTGAAGAAGACTAATATCAAACAAACATGAATGACCTGATGATGTCATGTAATGTAATGTCATGTGGTGGTACTTCTATGTCATTGCTAACACATCAATTGGTTATTACACCTCACATCGCTACATTATACTACACATTTATTACATGCCTCACCTTCGGAAGGTGGCGTGAGGAGCAGGTAGCTTTGAAGGCCCACACACAGAGATAAAGGGCAATCAGCAGCTCCCCCAGGGTCAGAATGAGCAGGATTACAGTGACTGACACAGATCTTGTCTAGAGGAGAGACAGAAAAAACAGGGACGATCTTTATCAAGAGCAACCAGAGTTGGCAACCAACCTGGCCCCCTTGCTGATGATGCATGTGATCAGGGCCGCTGACAGCTTTTGCTGGGTCCGGGACAAAGTCATCTGAAAGGGGCCCCGTACCCAATACATACAATATAATGGGGACCCAATTCTGGGCCCCCGCCCTATCTCCCTGGGCCCGGGACAACATACGATCAAAAGAGCAATACGTACCACAGAATAATATTTGCATAACGTACTGTAGGTATAGTACTGTAATGGATTGGTCACACATACCGCAAACGATGGAAAATCCATATGCGCAAAGTGAATACATTGTTTCACAAAGTATGAGAGGTCCAGAGACAGGAGAACAATGCCAATCACTGCACTATGCATGCAGAGGATATGCATTCCCATTGAGGCTTTCACCTGAACAGAGTAAACCATCATGAATATAACATATAGCCGCATAAATTAAATTAAAAAAAGACTGGACATAATAAAAGCATGAGGGCTGTGTTTTTCAGTCTGTGCCGACATGTGCACATTCAGTGCTTTCTCTCATTGATATTTTCTTGTATAGGCATAAAGATAAATTATGTAGATGGAGAAATGCAAGTAATTTAAGAAGATGAATTACAGATTTAGGAGGACGTAATCATACATTCATTGTCTTCTCTCTCTTACTCACCAAAATCTCAGTAAGCTTTGTGTTAGCTGCAATGGAGAGGGCTCCAGCACTCACAAACTGATGAAAGAGGAATTCATATTTCGCTTAATTTATGAATTTGTGAAGTAATTTGTGCTTCAAAACTTCATCAGTGTTACCATACCAAAGGTCAAGAGCTGCATTCATAGAGAAGTGCATCATAGAACACCCAAGTTATTCACCAAAATCTTACCATTAGGCCTCCCCAGAAATTAAAGCCTGATTGAGCGGACAGTGTGTGAGGCTGAATCGTCATCTCCACACCAAACATGAACAAGACTCCTCCAATGAACAATTCAATAGCCTGTATGGGGTGTGACAAACATGGCATTTGATGGTGGTTTTCAGACTCAAAAGGTTCAGTAAAAAAAAAATTAACCATTAATGATTTGTGGAATTAAATTTTTTATAGAAAATGTTGTATCTAGGTCTTAAGAAAGATGAACATTTTTATTTGAATGATGTTGTAAAAGAACTTAAGCCGAACTTGAAGTTTTGAAATAAAGTAAGCATTAAAAAATAATCTCATGTGCATTTTAGAAATGTTGAACGACGTTAGTTACTTAAGACCTATTAGAAAATAAGTGTGGTATTCCAACCCCTAATGTTTTGGGATGTCCTCTCAGAAAGGTCTGAAGCAAGGCAACCTCCTGGACACCTTGGTCATCATCATTTGACAGTTCCTCCAACACCACTTCCCCATTGACAGCCATCCCTGCAATATGCTATATAATATGCTATGCCAAAACATGAAAACCTCTTTTAAAAGCATGTTGTTTTAAAGCTATGTACAAATCCCTTAATATTTACATACGGTATCTATTTTATGTCTGATAAAATGACACAATATTCACCCATATTCAGGTTTGATTATAGAAATGATCAGCTAATGCAATTCTCCATATTATTGAATTTGTAACCTGTAATACCGAATTCCATGACAACAGGGCAAGAGTCCACAGTATGGGTGAATAATACAATAAACAACACTTACTGCCAGATCACGGATACAAATACATTGATTTTTACAAAAAGAATGATCGAATTAGGTTTTTACCTCATAGACCAGTGAAGTGTCTGTGGTCAAAGGGAGTTCCCATGGGAAATGTCGGTCAATGCTGCTATTGTAATATTCCACAAACTGTTGCCACATATTCATTCTCAAGGTGAAGCAAAATTGCTACAAAATCGAGCTGTGACACACATGGGGTGCTACATGTTTTTGTTGTTGTTGTTTTTTTTAAACATGTATGACCACTCCAATTATATAATAACGTTTGGCTGAAGGAATGGCTTCCCATTTACATTAACTATACTGGTTAAATTCCTTACAACCATTTTCCTTGCTATTGTTTTCAGACATCTATGCAATGTTGCAATTTGGCTCCCATGTCGCAGCAAGTTAATACAAGAATGTGTCAGATTTTCAAGGGCAACATTCCCCCTCATTCTTTTTCAGCTGGATCTTGTTAGGATGGTGTTGCCATATGAAGTTCATTTTTTTACATACAATTTTACTTTTTAATATTATCCATCTCCCATATTATCATTTCATTAGATAAATTGAAGGTCACATGGTGTTAACTGGCTCTACCAGTTCCTACCTGTGCAGTGCAAGGTTTTGTGTTGACACAATGAATCTCTCAATTATGTCCCACTCCCAGAATGACCCCTTGGCCATTGATGATCACAGGCAAGACAGGGGGATCTGAAGCTCTGTGAGTATTTTTTGTATGATGGCGGAGGACATCCAGATTATACATTCACATATCCTTTTACTTTTAATAAGACGAAGTACTGTTAGATGAAAACCTTACAAATGCCATGTTGACTCAGTGGGCTGAGGAGCTGTACCATTACGCCGGGGAACTGGGTTCAACTGTTGCACAAGGGTGATTCCCAATCCTCCTTCCCCTAGCCAGGCCGTGCCCTCCTAGTGACGCAACACTTTCAGCGTTGCAACTAGTCAGGTCAAGAGCAATGCAAGTACTTTCTGAGTCCTCCCACTTAGTCAGTAAGCAAACAACCATAAGCAAACCAAGGGAGGCGGGTCAACCATGCCGTTTGGGAAATGTTAATTGTTATGCTCCTGGTCAGACCAAGTCTCGAAAAGATTTGAACATCGATGATAATCAGGCTACCTTCCCCATCTCTCTCTCCCAACTAATTTCTTGGCTCTCTTTCTAACTGTTCTGTGGTGTAAAAGTTCAAGTTTAAAGAATGTCATGTTACTGTTACAGCCTCAGCGTGCTCTGACATGAAGGGTCTCTGACCAGGGCCGGATTAAGATGGCCTGGGGCCCCTAAGCTACAGGTTGCTGTGGGGCCCTCCGGAGGGCAAAATTCACGACAAATGTACATACAGTGTTATAATTACGTGCTAGGAATTAAGGATAACATGTCTACCAACTCTACTCAAAATTACAGGTGATTTTTTTCAATATGAAATTTATCATTTCACAATTTTTCACTTCTGACCAATCAGCGGGGCCCTTGCAGGTGGGGACCCCCTAGGCTGCAGCCATATCTAGCCTGTGTGTTAATCCGGCCCTCTCTCTGACCATTCTGCCTCTGATGGCTCTGAGGAGGACTCTTGAGCAGCTCAAGACCTGCCACACACAGCTGTGCATCCTAAGCAGCCTGCTACAGCTATCCTCAAGCATCCCTGGTTATAGAGAATAGGATTCAAAACACATGAAGCCATGGACCAGCGAAAGAGGCGGGCTGCTCTACATTTCCTGAGGAACATCTCCCTGGATGGTCACCCACCGCCACAGGGCTATGTGCAGGGTGCTTCACATGCTGGCATGGGGGGCAAGGTTGTTGCCACGTCGACATGGCAGCATCACAGCTGTACCACAACAGCACCTGTTCACAGTTCTGGCGGAGATGATCAGACTTCCGGCAGTGATGTGCCAACGCCTCTGCCAGTTACTAATAAGAAGGTGTGTGACTCTGAAGTGCAGGCTGCAATCGGCACAAGAAGTCATCCTCATGTCACCCCTTGTCTGTCTGACACTGCTGTCACGGGACGGGCCACCACCCCAGCACCTCTGAGACAGAGAAGTCTGTCTGATGCCAGCGGTGCCCAGAAGAAGCAAACGCACAACTCAGCAGACAGCCAGAGCTGCAGCACTTCCCTGGAGCATCAGAGGACAAGGTAACTTTCATATACAGTATATAGGTTTTTTGTTTACAAACATTCATGTTGTGAGATGGGGTAAGGAGGGGCTTATACTGTACTACAAAGCTGGTTCAGGAGTAAACCAGGTGAAGTTAAGAGGTAAATCATCTAATAGAAGAGCCTGGAGTCCTCACTATTAGATGATTTACCTCTTAAGTTAACCTGGTTTACTCTTGAACCAGCTTTGTAGTATAGGCCCATGGTAAGCAGCCAACCAGCTTCCAACAATCAGGGGTTGAACAGTGCGCAAGGATTGTTTACAAATGGTAAACCCATTTATAGAGTGGGACAAGGTTCGCACAATGTGTAGCAAAGTGTGAGTATAGTTGTCCTCCCGAGGCCAACTGGGGTACCAAACTGGTGGGGTGATCAGAGTCCCAGTTTGGTACCTGAGCAATAATGGTTACAAGTCCTAGTAGGCATATCTACTCCTCTTCGCTACACAATGTTTTTGGTGCAAGAACGTTGTTTATTTGTAAATAAAAAACGGTAATATTGCCATCATCCAGAATATCAGATCCAGTCTTCATCAAGGAAAAAAGTGGTTGATTGTTCACTTTTTTGTTCTGTTGTTGTTGTTCTGAACAACACTGTAATACAACTATAACCAATCTGTATGTTTCAGACGCAGACTTGCGTTTCAACGGCTTAACACCCTGCAGGACATTGATGAAAACACTGCCCTCAGCAGGTACATAATTCAGGTGCTGCGTTTGCATTGTACAGTACTAAATGTATACTTTATAGGTCTACAACTGTATGTTGTATGGCAGCATGTGGCATGGCATGCACATCTTAGATCTAATTTTGTGGGCTAGATTTGTGATAGGTCACCGCCCATCTGTTTAGAAGGTGCAGGATTCAGTAGAAATTTCTGTATAAAAAGGAGACAATCTGCAGTCTTCAGGTCTGCCTGATGAAGGTCTAAGGACCGAAAGCTTGCAAGTCAAGTAAAGCTTCTTTGCACAAAAAAGACCTGAAGTGTGCGGATTGTCTCCTTTTTATACAGATCTAATTTTGTGACCATTCTGTTTCCTGTTCAGCGTCTCATCTCCTCGACCAAAAAGCTCTAAAAGAGTTCATTTCATTAGAAACATGCGCCAATACGACACAAGTGATGGCAGGTGTGTATTTTGCAACCAAGACACATGTACAACCAGGACTTTGTATTTTAATTGACCTCACCTGGCCTTTTATAGATGGTTTGTGACTGATGACCCTGATTATCTCTTACAGAATAATACTGATAAGTTTCCGACGGGCTATTTGTTTTGCCTTTTCTCTGATACCTTATCAAGAACACAGCCACACAGGGTACGTTTTATTCAGCTTATTCCTGCTGTATACTATCCAGTGGCAAAATGAATCTGTGTGTGTGTGTGTGTGTGTGTGTGTGTGTGTGTGTGTGTGTGTGTGTGTGTGTGTGTGTGTGTGTGTGTGTGTGTGTGTGTGTGTCTAGGTACAAACACATAGCCTACAGTACCAATATACTAATCCTACTGTATGTATAGGAATATCACCCCAGAGAATGGATACCAGCATGTATCTGGGGCTACTCCTGCAAGAGAGATGGCGATCTGCGTGGAGGGTGTTGAGCTTGGTACTCATGGCAAGGTCAGTGTTAAAGAAAAAGAAAAGAATGCCGCACACTCTGCTCCATGTTTTAATGGTGAAGTGACGTTTCGGCCGTCTGGCCTTCTTCAAACTTACCACATCCACAGTGCCTTTATATAAACCCCAATTAGTGAACACCTGGTCCCCCTAGAGCATAGAGCTCCCCCATTGGTTGGTTGCCTTAAATGCTTCCGAGCACAAGGCTCACTCGTTAGCAAATCAGTCTTAATTAGAGGTAACCAAGAGTATTTACAGCTATTTACACAGGTTAACAGATTGAAATTAAAACATCAGTTCATCAAAACATCACAAATAATACAATCTGAAAACACAAAAACACATTTTACAGGAAACTCTTCAGAGAAAACATTTAAGGTCATATTCAACATTCAAACCATAAGGTGTTAAGGTTTTTAAATGGTATATCCAGTAGTGTTCTCTTCTGGAGAGTAAGTTGTCTAATCACCTCCTCTAGGGGGCAAAACCACTTTCTCAATACCAATGTATTTAAGGGATGAAATGGGGTGATTGAATTCAACAAAATGAGCAGCAAGCTGGATAATTCAAATTTTTTGCATCTAATCGTGCTGCGGTGTTCAGCTATACGTGTCTTCAAAGATCTACTCGTTTTACCAACATAAGATTTACCACATGGACAAGTTATTAAATATATCACAATGTTGTACTGCAAGAAATTTTACCTTTGATTTTAATTTCCTTTCCTGTGTGTGGGTGTTTAAAACTATTACACCTGTATGTGTAATTGCATTGAGCACAATTGCCACAGCGTCTATTCCCATCAGGGATCGGTGCTAGAATGGTTTGGGACACAACAGGGTCAGGAGACAGATATGAATGCACAAGTTGGTCTCTTAAATTTCGACCTCTTTTGTAAACAATTAGTGGTCGTTCATTGAAGACATTTTTTAATTGATCATCAGATTCCAAAATGTGCCAGTGTTTCATAATTATATTTTTAAACTGTCCACCATTTCTGCAATACTCAGTCGTTAATATTACCCGTCTATTAGATTTCTTTTTTGGTTTATCTTTTAATAAATCTGTTCTTGGTATATCGTTGATTTTATTAGCCGCTTCATTCAAAACAGAGTTTATGTAGCCCCTCTTTGTAAAGTTATTTTTCATGGTTGTCATGTTCTTATTTAGGTCATCAGGTTTTTTACAGATACGTTTTAACGACAGAATTGGCTAAAGGGTAGGCTGTTCTTTAGTGGTAGAGGATGGTCAGAATCAGCCCTTAAGAGGCAGTTTCTCGCTGTGGGCTTTGTGTAGAGATCAGTGTTATAATTTCTCCCCATCTCGAATGATCCAACAAATCTAAAAAACTCAGCTTTGTGTCGTTGTAATCCATGCTAAAGGATATAAATTCAGAACATGAATTGAGGTAGGTAAGCAAAAAAATCTGTTAATTCAGTCACCGAACCTTTAAAGAGGCAAAAAATATCATCCAAATATCTCTTCCAAATAAAGATATTGTCTTTTAAAATATGGTTAGAATAAATATAGTTTTCCTCAAATAGACCCATATATAGATTTGAGAAAGAAGGTGAAAAAGAACTCCCCATAGGAACTCCATGTCTCTGAATGTAAAATGTGTTTTTGAAATACCCAGTAATTATGTCTTAAAAATTAATTTTGGACAATTCCAAAATGCAAGTTTTCGAAGGATTACACATAGAATCAAGTAAGTAATGGTCTAGTGCTTCCATACCTCCATCATGTGGTATGGATGTATACATTGCATTGATATCAAAAGACACTAAATACATCTCTTCGTCTCCAAGAGAGTTAATGGACTCAATGATGTTTACAATATGACCTGTATCTTTAGTGAAAGAAGGCAAAGCTTCTGTCAAAGGTCTGATAAAGTGGTCCACATAGGTTGACAGATTGGATGTAATAGAACCGATACTGGCCACTATTGGTCGGCCTGGCGGTTGATCAAGATTCTTGTGTATCTTGGGTAAAGTATAAAAAGTTGGAATAACCGGGTGTTCAATGCGTAAAAAGTCATGTTCTTTTCTGGAGATGTCTCCTTTTTCAAACAGTTCATCAATGGTTTCAAAAATAATATTTTTAAAACGTTGTGTTGGATCTTGTGGTATTTCTTCATAAAACATTTTGTCAGCTAACTGTCTTAAGCATTCTTGTACATAGTCAGTTTTGTTCATTACCACTGTAGCTCCACCCTTATCTGCTGATTTTATAACAATAGACTCATCTTCTTTTAGATCTTTCAAAGCATTTCGTTCCTCTTTTGTCAGGTTTTTGTATTGTAATCTCTGTTTTTCTTTGAGATATTTATCAACATCCTGTTCAACTAGTCTACAGTCAGCAGATAAGGGTGGAGCTACAGTGGTAATGAACAAAACTGACTATGTACAAGAATGCTTAAGACAGTTAGCTGACAAAATGTTTTATGAAGAAATACCACAAGATCCAACACAACGTTTTAAAAATATTATTTTTGAAACCATTGATGAACTGTTTGAAAAAGGAGACATCTCCAGAAAAGAACATGACTTTTTACGCATTGAACACCCGGTTATTCCAACTTTTTATACTTTACCCAAGATACACAAGAATCTTGATCAACCGCCAGGCCGACCAATAGTGGCCAGTATCGGTTCTATTACATCCAATCTGTCAACCTATGTGTATGGAGCTATTTTAAGGTCTTAAATCTTACAGCTCCACAAAACGCATTTCAAATGTGTAAGCTGCACCTTGTACTTGCAGGGTTATTTTCACATCTGTACATTTGTTTTGTAACTGTGTGGGTTTTTTTTGCACATGTGTGTGGGGGAAAACGTATGTGTAAAATATTAAAATGTATGTGTAGAAATGTTTTGAAGTTGTGGCAAGAGAAATGCTTTACCAACTTCTTCCTGTTCGGAGCTGCGAGCACACGGCTGTGAAACTTTTTTCACAGATGTACGAATTTTGAGCCGGTTTTCACGTGGGGGTGGGGTCACAGGGTGAGAGCCAATCAAAACATCGCTTATTGCCAAGCCATCGATTTCAATGGGGTGCGTTTACATCCCAGTGCAGTAGGTGGCGATAATGAATATTCACCTCTAAACATCACTTGCATTGCGCCAAATGAATACAGACTACCGGCACGTTAAGTTTATATAGGCAGCGAAATATTTTACATCTGTAAGTTAATACAGTAGACTATTTTACATCTATAATATATCTATAGCCTACTATTTCCACGATCTGCTTACCTTGATCCCAACAGATACCACGCAAAATACCATGCACTCATTGACTGAATATTGTGACACTATGACAGACGCAAGTGACCAACAAATTGCATTACATTAACTAGCTTTTCGTTTTTACCTGGTAACAATTATATAATAATTATATTCTCTGTAACATAACAACGTTAAAATGCAACTAAGTAGAAGCGTGCAGTATTGGCAGGCAGTAGCCTATTTAAACAGTCTCAGCCATGCAACTGAGAAGAGGATGAATATGCTACAAAGATTATAAAAGACCCCCCCCCCCCCATGTATAAGAGCCAAATAAAAGGGACACCAGTGTTTTATTTCACCTTTATTTTGGAATTCCCAGATGCCATTTTAAATAATCTGAAATAACTTAGGCCTACAGTATAAAGTAATGTGCCATTTATATAACAAAAACACTGCATACCCCTAGACACGATGCATACTTGAATAAAAATAACATTTTGTTAAACAGGTGCATGAGTAAGGGACAGCTCTTCCACATACCCATGTCATTGTAATGGGGACAAACGTTTGTTTACATTTCAAAAAAACATCTTCATTTATTCCCAATAACATTCAAAAGGTTATGCAACATCAGCAGACAACTAGCAAACAGACAGTGATACCTTTTGGGATAGTATTTGGATTAGACCTATGTTAAGAAGGTTTTTAATGCAATCAAAGTCTGCCCCTATTAGAATAGCTCAAATCTCAGAAAGAGCTGAGTCAAAAAAATGCCAGCATCACCGGGTACTGACAAGTCAAGGGTAGCATGAGGTATACAACAGCATATTGAAATTGGCAGAAGCTATCTTTTAAGAGGCAAATGGTTGAGTAATCCAGTGCCACTTTGATGTTATGGGCATTCTAATTTGCCAGAAATCACCAGACATAACCCTCCATTCATTTTCATTTTTTTCTTTTTTCTGGTGAGTTAGAATGTCCGTACCACCAAAGCACCAAAACGTGGTATGGAAATCTATAGGACATAATGAAGAGGGAAGTGTGGGTGACCAGATAAAAAAAAACAAAAAAAAAACAGCTGGCACCAAAGCATCAAGGATATCTGGACTTCTATATCCCTCATGCAATGCCACTGCCCATTGACTTCAATGGTGCGACACCTTCCATTCTGACACACACAGAGACACACTGCCATACAAAGCAAGAAAGAGTGTGGGGAGATATAATCACAAATAGTAGCTACATTTCTGTCCTGATGCATCTGCCAGATGGCAATCTAGCAAAGAACTTGTGCCGAGGGTGCAGTAACACATGGAGAACCATGATGTGATGTAGTATGTGATGGTTTATTAGCAGTTTTGTGGTTGTAGTGTCTTCTAGAGGGTTCACAAGAAGTGCAGATTTTGCAGAGGTGTTGGTGGCCCATGACTGGTCCTGGATGGTGCACCACCTTCACCGACTCTCCTCCCCTGATGCTGATGAGTTGGACATGCTGGAAAGGTCATCTAAAGTTTGGCAAAGAGAGAAGATTAGAGGAGAGTGCATGTGTGTGTGTGTGTGTGTGTGTGTGTGTGTGTGTGTGTGTGTGTGTGTGTGTGTGTGTGTGTGTGTGTGTGTGTGTGTGTGTGTGTGTGTGTGTGTGTGTGTGTGTGTTATTAACCCATTTTAGCCTGATGCTGCATACACGATGCATTGTCCAAGGCGCCTGAAGTGACATGGGTGCATTCCAATATGCAGACTGTCCATTCTCATGCAAGATGATGGTCTTGGCTTTTAAATGCAACTAATTTCACATTTTTATGTGCCTCAGAGGCTGAGCAAGTTAGGTTTTTACCGCCCCCAAAGGTTGCTGGTTCATCTCCCGCCAGGTTGGTGGGGGGAGCAATTAACCAGTGCTCTCTCCTCCATCCTCCATGACTGAGGTACCCCACGCATGGTACCTTCCCGCCACACTGCAACATACTGCTCCCTTGGGATGCCAATGTAGGCTGCACCCTTGCACAGGTGAGGCATAAAATGCAATTTTGTTGTGTGCAGTGTATACTTCTATGGGCAGTCATGGGTGAGCGGTTAGGGCGTCAGACTTGCATCCCAGAGGTTGCCGGTTCGACTCCCGACCCGCTAGGTTGGTGGGGGAGTACTCAACCAGTGCTCTTCCCCATCCTCCTCCATGACTGAGGTACCCTGAGCATGGTACCGTCCCACCGCACTGCTCCCCATGGGGCGCCACTGAGGGCTGCCCCCTTGCACGGGTGAGGCATAAATGCAATTTCGCAGTGTGCAGTGTTCACTTGTGTGCGGTGGAGTGCTGTGTCACAATGACAATGGGAGTTGGAGTTTCCCAATGGGCTTTCACTTTTTTCACTACTTGTGTGCTGTGTCACAATGGTAAAGGTGGGCTTTCACTTATATACACCTAGAGATTTTTTCCCCTGAGTCCAATGTTTTTAAACAGTTGAAACATGAACATTTCCAGTCAATATTTACAATGGAATAGTAGACCTCTGTGTCATATTCCCAAGGAATGGTAGCATCGCATCTGCTGTGCTGTGCTGAGTCAAAGTAATTCATAAGCCTACTGGTTGTGTTTTCCCTGCCCATTCACAACTTTGATGGCCTGCAATTTATTCAGATGTGTTCTACAACTTTTTGATGAAACTTCCATTTTACATTTGATACAACAAACTAGGCTTACTTGTTGTGCTGTGTGGATTTTTGTTGAGCAGGGATCTCACTTACCAATTAGCATGTTTTCCTCTTGTTACCAGCATCAGTCTGAACCTGACTGGACACCTGTGCACTTCACCATATGTGAACTCTGAGGGCAAGTGTAGAAGCCTGGCAAATAAAGACAGGAATAAGTCGGTCTCAGTATCACTGTGCAACTACATTCACAATGTAATATGTTGGTTTAGTTGAATTCTGTCCATCACAATTTAATATTATGGTTTACATTTAGGCATACAACTTTCACAATGCCATATTAGTTACATTTAGCTAGCTAGTGTCCTATTTGGTAAGGACATGTACAAGTGATGTAGGCTGTACAGCAGGGGTGGGCAACTTTCATTATAAGGTGGGCCAACATTTTTAATTACCACAATCAGTGGGCCACATCACCACGCACTTGAGAGAATTTACAAAAGGATACTTCACTTTTTCTTTATTTTTACATGAATGCTTACACTATTGATTTATAGGGGGTTAAAAACTGTCCTTTTTCTTTTTTTAAAAGTGAGAAGTTGGGCTGCATGTGGCGCCCGAGCCTCCAGTTGCCCATCCCTGCTGTACAGTTTCCTAACAGAAAGGCTCTCATAGTATTTCAAATAATGGTCTATATAAAAACTGGTTATAATAGGTACAGTGCAGCATAAACAGGGTTGAGGGGGTGGTTTCTTTTATTTCGTTGTACCTACCGAGTAGTTTAGCCAATGTCTGTGTGACACGTTCATGCTGCCACCTCCACAGCATCCTCTTCACAACCGCAGGGGCAAAACACCTGAAAACATAATAATGTAATCCTTTTTCAGTCCAAGATATAGACTAGAAAATGAGTGACAGCATCACAATCAGGTATGCAAGTGTAGTGGACCCCCCATTTTCGGCTTTTTGTTATTCCCTTATTCTCACTCCCTGTCTTTTTGTTGTCCTGTCAGAAGTTGTCTTTTAGTTTAATTATGCTGTTGCACGTTTTCGCCAATAGATGGCATTATAGGACCAGCAATGAGTGCAGAGACCCTCTCTGGTGCAGTAGCCAGTGACTTCGGTCACATAAAGAACGAAACGTGGAAGTGACAGGCTTTGTTATGATACAGAAGTAGGCCAGTGACAATGGCCTCAAAATTTGGAGACACCCCAACCGGAGGTAGAACAAAACCCAAGAGAAGTCACATTTTGGGTGCTTTTTTTGTTTGGAGGTGCATATGAAAATGTGTAAAATGTTTAGGCTTAGCATTAAAATCACTTTGGCCAAGAATCATTTTCATGTATGGGACACCCTAGAGATGAGGAAAAACATTATTGGGTTTTGTTCTACCTCCGGTTGGGGTATCTCGAAAACGAAGGCCTTTTTGGGCCCATTGTCACTAGCCTAAAGGCAGCGGTGTCAGCTGTACAGTTATGCTGAGGAAAATGTAAATAAACAACGAACTCAGCAAAACTCTACACACTTGAGGACCTTATTCATTAAGTGTGCAACATAAGCATTCACGCAATAATGCCACCAGGTCACATTTAAGATTTAATTAGGAGTATTTTGTTATGGATCTTATGTAGTGATAGACTTACCATTTCTTGTTATGGCATATCTGGCCTATTCCCAAGAGAAGGCTGATGTCCCTGTCTGTTGATCTGATTTTGACGTCGGCAAGATGCTTCGTGCTGTCTGGGTTTCAAACCTAGTGGTGAAATGACAAGGGATTTTATGTAAACAAAATGCTTATTTCAGTAAGTGTACATACAGTAAACAGATCTAAGAAGTTCCCAGAGCACCCTACGATAGCTGGCATGGTTGGCACAAAGACCCAAAGAGCAAAATTGTCCCAAGATTGTCTTCCAAACAATTCCACTCCAAACATTTTCCTTCTGAAATAAACAATGTCCATATCCAATCAAACCTCAGTAGGCAGCTATCTCGTCAGGTCGGCCTTACCATAGACACATCTGTGGCCCGTAAATTTACAATCTCAAACGTCATCACCATGTAAGCCATGGCACAACACAAGCGTTTATTTTTATAATAAACAAGATATCTCGGCACGTTTGCGCTAGTTATCTGAACACTGATTGTTAACGAATGCCCGAAATAGTGTAGAGCTAGCTGCCATTTATGTTATGCTAGCTAGGGTCAAGTCATCTCATCCAAACTAGCCACAGTAAGGGGGAAATTACGCTTCAAATGAACGGGAATGACTCAAAACTTTAGAAATATATTGTTAGAATGTACCGTATACAAGGTTAGTCTATGAGGTTAAATAGTTTTCTTACATATATATTTTTATATCCCAGTTACGTACCATATCTTCTGCATGAATCGAGGCCTCCTGTTTCATTGGCACGAATGAATGAAAAATCCTGTCAGGGAGCGGAGCAGTTAACCACAGCCTTTTGTTTACAGTTGTTACCAGGGCAACGCAGCTAGGACCCCAAAGCGACAGATAAGGCAGAAGCGACAGATAAGGCGCCGACAGTTTCCATCGAAGTCCTCGCGAAACACTGATTGGTTGGCAGTAAGAGATGTTTTGATTGGCTCTCGCCATATGACCCCACCCCCACGTGAAAACCGGCTCAAAATTCGTACATCTGTGAAAAAAGTTTCACAGCCGTTTGCTCGCAGCTCCGAACAGGAAGAAGTTGGTAAAGCATGGCACAAGCCGTACGCACTTCTCTTGCCACAACTTCAAAACATTTCTACACATACATTTTAATATTTTACACATACATTTTACACACACATGTGCAAAAAAAACCCACACAGTTACAAAACAAATGTACAGATGTGAAAATAACCCTGCAAGTACAAGGTGCAGCTTACACATTTGAAATGCGTTTTGTGGAGCTGTAAGACTTATGACCTTAAAATAGCTCCATATATGTGGACCACTTTATCAGACCTTTGACAGAAGCTTTGCCTTCTTTCACTAAAGATACAGGTCATATTGTAAACATCATTGAGTCCATTAACTCTCTTGGAGACGAAGAGATGTATTTAGTGTCTTTTGATATCAATGCAATGTATACATCCATACCACATGATGGAGGTATGGAAGCACTAGACCATTACTTACTTGATTCTATGTGTAATCCTTCGAAAACTTGCATTTTGGAATTGTCCAAATTAATTTTAAGACATAATTACTGGGTATTTCAAAACACATTTTACATTCAGAGACATGGAGTTCCTATGGGGAGTTCTTTTTCACCTTCTTTCTCAAATCTATATATGGGTCTATTTGAGGAAAACTATATTTATTCTAACCATATTTTTAAAGACAATATCTTTATTTGGAAGAGATATTTGGATGATATTTTTTGCCTCTTTAAAGGTTCGGTGACTGAATTAACAGATTTTTTTGCTTACCTCAATTCATGTTCTGAATTTATATCCTTTAGCATGGATTACAACGACACAAAGCTGAGTTTTTTAGATTTGTGGATCATTCGAGATGGGGAGAAATTATACACTGATCTCTACACAAAGCCCACAGCGAGAAACTGCCTCTTAAGGGCTGATTCTGACCATCCTCTACCACTAAAGAACAGCCTACCTTTTAGCCAATTCTGTCGTTTAAAACGTATCTGTAAAAAACCTGAAGACCTAAATAAGAACATGACAACCATGAAAAATAACTTTACAAAGAGGGGCTACATAAACTCTGTTTTGAATGAAGCGGCTAATAAAATCAACGATATACCAAGAACAGATTTATTAAAAGATAAACCAAAAAAGAAATCTAATAGACGGGTAATATTAACGACTGAGTATTGCAGAAATGGTGGACAGTTTAAAAATATAATTATGAAACACTGGCACATTTTGGAATCTGATGATCAATTAAAAAATGTCTTCAATGAACGACCACTAATTGTTTACAAAAGAGGTCGAAATTTAAGAGACCAACTTGTGCATTCATATCTGTCTCCTGACCCTGTTGTGTCCCAAACCATTCTAGCACCGATCCCTGATGGGAATAGACGCTGTGGCAATTGTGCTCAATGCAATTACACATACAGGTGTAATAGTTTTAAACACCCACACACAGGAAAGGAAATTAAAATCAAAGGTAAAATTTCTTGCAGTACAACATTTGTGATATATTTAATAACTTGTCCATGTGGTAAATCTTATGTTGGTAAAACGAGTAGATCCTTGAAGACACGTATAGCTGAACACGGCAGCACGATTAGATGCAAAAATTTGAATTATCCAGTTGCTGCTCATTTTGTTGAATTCAATCACCCCATTTCATCCCTTAAATACATTGGTATTGAGAAAGTGGTTTTGCCCCCTAGAGGAGGTGATTTAGACAACTTACTCTCCAGAAGAGAACACTACTGGATATACCATTTAAAAACCTTAACACCTTATGGTTTGAATGTTGAATATGACCTTAAATGTTTTCTCTGAAGAGTTTCCTGTAAAATGTGTTTTTGTGTTTTCAGATTGTATTATTTGTGATGTTTTGATGAACTGATGTTTTAATTTCAATCTGTTAACCTGTGTAAATAGCTGTAAATACTCTTGGTTACCTCTAATTAAGACTGATTTGCTAACGAGTGAGCCTTGTGCTCGGAAGCATTTAAGGCAACCAACCAATGGGGGAGCTCTATGCTCTAGGGGGACCAGGTGTTCACTAATTGGGGTTTATATAAAGGCACTGTGGATGTGGTTGTTTTGTAAGTTTGAAGAAGGCCAGACGGCCGAAACGTCACTTCACCATTAAAACATGGAGCAGAGTGTGCGGCATTCTTTTCTTTTTCTTTAACATTTATATGCTCAGGAAGCCAGCACCTCAAGAAAGACTTTATTGGTGTGCGATACCTCTTTTTTTCTAAGGTCAGTGTTAAAAACACCAAATTTATATTTACATTCTTTATTTACATCCATATCAAGGTATCAACACACCCATCAAACAAATAGGCACTCTCTCCAGTGTCGCCTAAGTTTGGAGAACCTCACAGAACACTTTGCTGGACTCACTAGGGTTTGAATAATGCTGTTTTGATAGCAGTCCAATCTGCACATGAACTTATAAATAACATTTCTCAAGACTGCATCACACCCAGGCACATTGGAGTATACAAAGAGGTAGCTAGCACTGGTCCATCCTGGTAGTTTCATCAACAGTCTCATAGTGTCATTATATGCTACTGTCAGCTTCTGGTAGCTGCTTTTCTTATACCTACACCATAAG
This sequence comes from Engraulis encrasicolus, assembly GCF_034702125.1. NCBI lineage: Eukaryota > Metazoa > Chordata > Actinopteri > Clupeiformes > Engraulidae > Engraulis > Engraulis encrasicolus. The sequence continues at coordinate 34,646,250 of NC_085865.1, read as the reverse complement.
TGAGCAGTATACATGGGTGTACAGAAGGCTCTAAACGGAGAGCATTTGACATTGACTGAGCACATGGTAAACTTGCGAAGTAACATGTTGGCCTGGGCATATAATTTACGTCGTTGACGATATACAGTGAGTCCAATATGTATTTGATCCCTTGCTGATTTTGCCGGTTTTCCCACTAATAAAGACATGATCAGTCTATAAATTTATGATAATGTGTATTCAAACATGGAGAGACAGAATATCAAAAAGAAATTCCAGAAAATAACTTAAAATAATATATTTTAATTTATTTGTATTTAATTTAGGCAAATAAGTATTTGACCCCTCTAGCTAAAGAGGATAAAATGCTTTGTGGCAAAGCCCTAGTTGTCTAGCACTGAGGGCAGATGCTTCTTTTAGTTGATGACAATGTTTGTGCATATAGTAGAAAATATTTGTTTGCCATTTTTCTTTGCAAATTATCTCTAAAATATTAATAGTTTGTGACTGTAGCTTGGCAAATGGGAGGTTCAGTTCCCTCCATAGAATTACTATAAGGTTAATATTTGGAGACTGTCTAGGCCACTTCGTGACTTCATGACACTCCTTCGTTGCTTTGACTGTATGTTGTGTATTATTGTCATGTTGGGAGATGCAAAAATGGCCCACCCTTCAGTGTAGTGGTGGAGGGAAGGACGTTTGCACTCAGGATTGCACATTACATGTCTACCTCCATCCATTCGTTGACGATGTGAAGTTGTCCTGTGCCTTAGCCAGACAAACACCCTCAAACCATAATGATACCACTTTCATGCATGATGGTGAGGAGGGTGTTCTTGGGATCATAGACAGCAGTTCTCTTTCTCAAAACACATTGAATTGTGTTAATGCCAAACAGCTTGATTTTGGTTTCATCTGACTACAGCACCTCCTTATCATATCCTAAACCAGTCTGATGTCCGTTGGCAAACCTCAGGTGGGACTGCACAGGTTCCTTTTGATGTAGAGGTACCGTGTGTGCACTACAGGATTTTAAACCTCTGTGGCATTAAGTGTTACCAGTAGTTTTCTCAGTGATTTTGGTCCCAGTAGCTTTGATATCATTGCCTAGTTCATCCCGTACAGGTCTAGGGTGCTTTTTGTCTGTTCTCATGATTATGAAATCCCTAAAAAAGGTAAAATCCTGTATAGAACCCCAGACAGGCTGACGGATTGTCATTTTGTATTCCTCACATTATGGAAGAAATGCATCAACAGTTGGGTCATTAAGTAAGGGTTAACGTTCGGCGAAAAGGTCGCTACCGTGGAATAGCAGCACGACAGAGAGAATATTTAGACCCCGACGCGGAGCGGAGGGGTCTTGTTCTCTCTGAAGTGCTGCTATTCCACAAAGCGACCGACTCGCCGAAAGTTAACCCGCTTATTATATGGATATACTTAAATGATTCACACATGCGGGGACATTTCTTTAGACCTATTTAATGTTAAGATTGTTGCTGCGCAAAACAAAACAGTGCCGTTGTGGAACACCGCTAGGCAACAGCTAGGCTAGCCAGGACAGGTGTTGTCTATCACAGCAGCTGATTAGAGTGACATAAGACCGGACCCCCTGCGGAGTGATATGAAACATTCGCTTTAGCCACTGACTTGTATACAAGCCAGTGGCTTTAGCAGTGAACGTCTTGTTGCCATTGACAGCGGTAGCCAGGACAACGGGTGCTGTCTATCACAGCAGCTGATTAGAGTCTTGTTGAAAAGTCGCTTTAGCAGTGAAAAGTCTTGTTGCCATTGACAGCGGTCTGTTATAGACCAACCCGTCCGTTATCGAAAAATAACAGACGTCCGAACGTTGGGGAGCCCCATTGAAATGAATGGAGCATCCGACCGATGACATCACACCATATAATAATAAGTCATTAACACCCAGTCTCTTTCTTGTGGCTTTGCAGCCCATTTAGTCTTTGTTCAGTTCTAAAATCTTGTCCCTGATATCATTTGACCGCTCTTTGATCTTTCCAATGCTGGTGAGGTAGGAGTGTGACTGATTCACTCATACTATGGACTGATTCTTCTGATTCAATGTGTCGTTAGTATGTACAGGTGTCTTTAATTCAGATGACAAGTTGATCAGAAGTGCCCATCTGGTCTGTGGGCCCGGAACTGTTATCAGTTGGCAGGGGATCAAATACTTATTTTGCTTGATGAAATGGAAATAAATTAATATATATTCTCTTAAGTTAATTTCTGGATTTTCTTTTTGATATTCTGTCTCTCCATATCAGAATACATATTATCATAACATTTATTGACTGATCATGTCTTTGTTAGTAGGCAAACCAACAAAATCAGCAAAGGATCAAATACTTATTGGACTCACTGTATATCACGATCATCACTGAGATCATCTGAAATTATATGACCAAGGTACTTAACTTCTTTACACACCATAAGTGGGCTATCACACATATAGAAAACAGGGAATGTCGTCTTCTTATCTTCTTTACTTCTCACTATCATGACATTGCTTTTCTTTTCATTACATTTAATATCATACACAAGCCCACTGAGTGCATACCTTAAGTAATTGTTGCAACCCAGCACTACATGGGCTCACAATGGCCAGGTCATCTGCATACATAAGGGGATTAACCAAAGAATTACCAATAAAACAGCCTGTGGAACACATATTCAGCTGGACAGATAAATCATTCATGTAAACATTAAACAAGGCAGGAGATAAAAGCCCACCTTGGCGGACACCATTAGATACATGAAATGGGGTGGATATTCCACACCCCCATTTAACACGCATCATCTGTTGGCTGTACCAGTACACAAGGATCCTGATGATGACCTTTGGGACCCCCCTCTGTAACAATTTCATAAATAATTTATGATTTATACGGTCAAAAGCCTTCGAGGAAACACATAAAAACAGCAGAGTTCTGGTTCACATATTTAGCTACCATTTCCTTTACGCAAAAATACACATATCAGTGCCACATTTCTTCTTAAAACCAAACTGGTTGTCTGATATTAATAGAAAAACATCAAGCCTTTTAATGAGGACCTGTTCTAAAACTTTGTAGGGAATACTAGACAGTGCTATAGGTCTAGTTGTCAATACTATTCAGTTTTCCTGCTTTGTCCTTTAGGACAGGAACAAGCAATATGGCCAAAAGAGACTCAGGTAGCACTCCGTGGGTGAGGAGGCCAGTAAAACACATTGCTAAAAGAGGGCAAAGTTTCTTGCTGCCATACTTCAGGTGCTCAGCACAGATTTGATCCATACCACACACCTTATTATTGTCAAGTTCTGGTATTGCCTCAAGAATTTCATCAGATCTTATTAGGTGTACAATATTATTGTACACCTCTCTCAAAGGCTCTGTGTGTGTTCTCTGATGATGTTTTCATTTTTATAGTGTGCTTTGGCATATCTCCACAGGTTGTTTCATACACCCAGCTGTTGTACCCAACCTATGCCCTGATGAAGGGGCGCACGCATATCATCCAACAGAGATCCGCGGAGCTGTTCTACCCTGCTGCCCCACGTGGCTTCCACCCCATGAGGACCATTAGCCCCCACTATAGCGGACACACAGGTCAGCGGCACCAAAGAGGCTTGAGACAAGAGGGCTTACTCACGTCATAACAGCGTAGTACGAAATGATGGCGAGGGGAGTACGGAAATGTTATTCACTGTGGAACAGGTCATAGGACAGCGTGAATGTCTGTCAGCTGTCCTTAATTACCCCCAGCAATTACTGCTGACCAACAGCTGCCGTTAATTGGCCACAAATTATCCATCATGGTGTCGCCCCCACTGACCATGTGCAAGGGAGTACGAAAATTGTATCCATCGCACCCACTGACCAATGACCATGCGCAAGGGAGTTAATTTTCCATCCACTCGTGTCCTCAGGCAACGCCCCCGTACTACACCGTGGCCAATGCATTTCCCCCCGAGAGATTGTTCTTCTGTTGAGTTTCTTTGGCGGCACACTCTGAGGAGCCGTTTCCAGGTAGCAGGATGTTTTTTTCTCCTGGTTATTGGTTTTGGCCTTCCGTTTTCACGTAAGCAGATTTTTAAAACCCACATATCAAAAATCCTGCTTTAAAAAATATCGCAGTTGGGGGGCTAAAATGCCCACATATAAAAAAATATCCTGAAACTCTAGCTTCTGGGTCCTTTTAGACAGGTGTGCACTGTAATGAACGGATCCTTGAAGAACCATCAGTTTATTGCGGGGGAGAAGCGTTCTCTGAAGTACCTATAGGTGGCAAATTAGTGCTTGGGAGGACCCCACGTTTCTTTTGAACGTTCTTCAGAGAACATATTAAGCTTCTTTGGAGAATTTTTATTTAGGAGTGTGGGGGAACCTCTTAAAGTTCTCACTGGGGCTCTTCCAACAACCAAATTGTCACCTTTAGGTTCCTCAGTGAACCTTCAGATTTCCCCACAGTGGATAACTGAAGAACCTTTTACAGTGTGTCCTTAGAAATAATTAGCCCCTTGAAAGAAATTCTTTTAGACCCGCAAGGATATCATAGATCATTGTGGGCCCTTGTGAGGACTGACTGTTGTATTCACCTTGTAATGATCTAGGCCTACTGTCTACGGCCTACTGTTCGGACACACAGGATTGCAGACACAGCACTGCGTATGATCCCAATCTCCTGGAGGATCCCCACTGGCCATGTGGAAAACACAAATGTGTGCTGGTATTCCCTTCATACATGGTAGTATACATTCTTTTTAAAAATATTTATATTTTTTGGTCTTTTGCCTTTGTTATGACAGGACAGTGAAGGGAAATTACTGGAAAGTACTGTAGTGGGAGAGAGAGTGATGGGGAAAATGCCCCAGGTCCGATTCAAGGTGAAAAAAAGGCACAACATTTCGACCAGCAAGGTCTTCGTCCTTGCTGGTCGAAACGTTGTGCCTTTTTTCACATTAAATCATGATAAGGAGCTTTTGCGGTGTGCGAATATCTATTCTCCTTTTCTCCTTATGCGTTTTTTGATATTCTGCACCCGCAGCAATTTGGGATGTGCATGCACCTTACACTTTTTGACCAGGTCGGAGTCAAACCTGTGTCCCAAGGGCAATGCACCGCAACACAGCACCCTCATATGGTCCATTTTGGGTGTTTCACTAACATCCTGATGCATCAAGGACACACTGAAAAGACATGACTGACTGACGAAGATGCAACTCCACCTCCCTCTCTTTCTGTCTTTAGACTACCGTCATTGAGTATACCAAACCCAGTGAACTGAAGAGGGACATGAACCAAACCTTCAGGGAGAAGTTTCCTCACATTCGACTGACCCTCAGCAAAATCCGAAGGTGCTTTTTTTTGCACTCTGGTGCTTTAACTTTGTTTTAATGCTGTGAACACCTCCTGGGGTTTGTGGAATAAGTAAATCAATTTTAAAATATATATATATATTTATTTCTTGAACTTTTGCGCATTTCATCTACTACCCCTACTGTATTCCTATCCTTTTGCCATGTTTTACAAATGTATTCAATTCATTATGGGCTCAGTTTGAAGAGGGAGATCCGCAAGCTGGCTCAAGAGGACTGTGGCTATGAGGTGCCCACAGTGGCCATGGCTCTGGTGTATTTTGAGAAGCTGGCTCTCCGGGGCAAACTGGACAAGCAGAACCGCAAGCTGTGCGCAGGGGCCTGCATCCTCCTGGCGGCCAAGATCGGCAGTGACATGAAGAGACACGACGTCAAACAGCTCATCGATGTGAGTAGGGACTCACTAGTTTCATGCCCGGTCGGCCGGACGTCTTACGTCATTTGGTTCGTCGCCATGACAGCCCATCCTAACCCTAACCCTACACCTTAACCCTAAATCGCGTGTTTGAAATGTTTGATTACCTAATGACGTAAGATGTAAGTACAACCCCCGACCGCATACAGTGCTCACTAGTGGCTACACAGACTGAAATTACATTTATGCCTCATCCATGCAAGGGGGCAGCCCCAAACGGTGGCCCAAGGGAGCAGTGCTCAGGGTACCAGTTGTGTTGCACAGGTACTCTTAAAAGGAAAAGGGCAGGAAGCTTACACGTGGAATAAAAGGTCTGCTAAAAAGATGGATGTGCTCAACTCTTAAACTAACAAAATCTTTTGGGTGTAAAACAATACGAAAAAATCAAATGAATACTGAATGATTACTGTGAACTGTGTTTGTGTTGTAGAGGCTGGAGGAGCGTTTGAGGCTGAACAGGAGGGAGCTGCTGGTGTTTGAGCTCACAGTGTTTGTTGCACTGGAGTTCAACCTGCATCTGCCAGACCACGAGCTGATGCCACACTACAGGCGCCTGATGCTGACCACCTGACACTTCATACTACCACACTACCTGATTTATTTTACAAACCCAGGGACAGCCTAACGGTTAAGAGTTGATTTTTTTTTTTGGGGGGGGGGGACTTTATTAGGACAGGACAGTGAAGAGTAGGACAGGAAATGAGTGGAAGAGAGATGGGGAGGTGTCGGCAAAGGACCCGGGCCGGGAATTGAACCCGGGTCATCCACATGGCAGCCAAGCGCCCCACTGGATGGCCACGGCAGGGCCTAGGGAGTTGATCTTGTGATGGGAAGGTTGCATCAGAAACGTCCCAAATGGACTAGAACCAAGAAAGTCTTTGGTTGCAGGATGCAGGTTCAATTCCCATGTCGTCCATCCAATCATCCATCTATCCATCTCCATGTCGTGTCATCCATCCAATCAATTGACGAGGCGATACACACATACAACACACATCTCCTGTCCTCCTGGCCTCGTGATGACATCATTGACGACAGAAGTTTAATTCAAGATCTAATTTTCTCATTTGCAATCAGAATGTTGAATGGTGGGAAAAGTCCCCCAAAAGTTGTTGTAGCTAGGCTGACAGCAGGGAAACTTTAGAGTCTTCTCCACAGAGGCGCGCCATCAGTGAAGCACAAGGCCACAAGCACAGATCGAGGACGGGAGTTGGGATAATGGATTGCACTCAATATCTTCGCCAATAGTGTGAAAAACACAGCAACCCCGCACCATGATGGAGGCACCTTAGGCTGGCCATGCCAAAAAGCTGAACACGCCATCTAGTGTTCTGTATCTGTGGCCACAACTTAGAAACCCCTAGTAACAACAAACCTATAGGGAACTCTTCCATGCACTAATCTTAGACAATCAGTCAGTCAGGACTGAAGCAGTCGGGGGACAACATGTGTCCCATTAACAAATGAACATGCAATGTATTGTGTTGAGCTGAGCTCAGCATTATTGTCATAACATCTGACATAAGGCTAGACTCAGTGCATTATTTGATTTTAATGGCTTTCATGAATAAACAATCAAGATCTTAAGCAATGAACATTTCCAATACAATGTTTATAAATTAATACATTATGAAGGCACATATGAAATGTGTATATATATATATATCTATATATATCTATATATATCTATATATATCTATATATATCTATATATCTATATCTCAGTCAATTTATATTTATAAAAATATTTTGCTGTGGTGGTTGTGTTTGATGGTGCGACTACTTATCTCGCGCTCATTCTGCATTCTCATTCTGCAAACTACAGCATACTGCAGCATCTTCGAACTACAGCTTAATAATTTTGTTCAGAGAGAAAGAGTCTGTGCAAGAGCTACAAATAAGTGCATGGCTACGCCTAAGGTTCAGAGTATTAAGACACCTACAATATGTAAACAGATATAAAAGGTAGCAAAGCTGACAATAACCAGGTATTTTTACAAACACAATAATCACCTACTGTAGACAAGGTGATTTCTGAAATGATCTGTAGCTCAGCTTGAAAACAAAGGACTTAAGACGTGAACATTTTACAATTACTAAGTATACTTTGTTAAATGTACACTAGGTACATGTAAATATGGACCATATCAAAGCATTCAGTATTCCTTAGCAGATAAATAGAAGAATCTCTTAAAGTGCAGCATTTGACTAAAAGGTAGAGTATGTTTTCAGTGTTTTCTTTTCCAGAACGTATGTTGCCCATTCACAAATGTTACGCTGTTCGTGTATATTATATTTAGCATCACCATCAATGTTTCTAAGTTTTCATTATACTGTAACCTGGAAATATGTCCCTTTCATACATAAGAAGATGGATCTTCTCCGTGTCCACCATTTTGAATTCTCAGTAATAGACATACTGCATTTGGTTGCAAACCGTTTTGCACTTTGGTGACACTTCTGCATGTTAGTTTATTGCTTAATAAATATTCATAAAAAGATCACATTTGTGAATGGGCAGGACACATTTTGAAATTAAACTACCAAAAGTACATACTCTAAGACTGGCCTGTAAACGGACGGCATAGCAGATGGTGTGATGGTCATCTGTTTGGTTCCATGTACCAAGGTGAAGCACATTAGAAATCTCCAATGGACAGTCAGGCTTTCTCAGCGTACACAGACAAGGCCTCACCACCAAGACTGCACAGGATGCTGAAGGGTGGGAAATGTATACAGACAAGTTTAAACATCATTCAGTTTCAATCTGTTTATGTATTTATCCCTAAATCCAAAAATGTTGGGACACTTGATAAGAAATTTAAGCTTTTTTTTTTCTTCTCAGATTTAACAGTGGATATGCTGTCTTTGCACTATTCTCCATCTCATGTATGAACTGAAAATGCTGAGGTCAGGTTATCAAAACTTAGCCTGGCTCTCGCGAGACCCCTAGTGCTTCGTGCATCTTCGTTACACTTCGTGAGCTCGTAACAACCATCGAGTGAGAACCAGGTTATCAAAACTCACATAGATGCCCAATTCTAAAGCAGTATGTACTCCATGTGTTAAGGTGAGTAGAGTAGAGTAGAGTAGAGTAGAGTAGAGTAGAGTAGAGTAGAGTTACTTAAATGATCCCCGGGGGGAAATTTAGGTGTCAAGTAGCTCACATAAATACACATAATGCCCACATGGACATGAACATTTCAAGACACATGTAACACAGGTAATAGTCAGGGAGGGAAAAAATAAAGACTACATAAAAATAAAGGTGGTCTTGAAATGAGCCATATCAAATACCAAAACTCACCAACAGAGGGTTTCTGGGTTAACCTCAAATTTAAACACTAGAGGAGAAAGCCCTGATGTCAACACCTGCATTTTTTTTACATGGGGAAAAAAAGTGAGACAATATTGTGTCAGTCATATTCGTAAGTGATTTGCAAAAGGAACTTGTATACAAATGCTCAAGGGGGCTACATACAGTGTAGTTTTACAAATGTAGCTACCGGTATCTGCATATCTCCAATTTCCACTACATGCTGATCATACAGCTTTATTGATCATTTTGAGCACCATACCCTGAGGTGACCCGTTAATATAATATAATATAATATAATATAATATCATATAATATAATATAATATAATATAATATAATATAATATAATACCTTGGCTAGGAAGACCCAGGCTCCACAGTGCTCCAGTGGTAAGGCACTCCTCAGTTTGACTGTAGCCAGCAGGAGGAAGAAGCCAAGCAAGGCACTGTTGGCAGGGGACAAGGAGGAAGCACATCACAGTGGCTGTAAATCACTATTGTGGTGTGTGCCTGTAGGTAACTGCAATAACAGCTCAAATGGGTTATATTGTAAGACAGGGGTTCTCAAACTGTTTTTGCGAAGGAGACCCCTAATGGACCCACCCCCCCCACAAGAAACTTCATAACCATATCTAGTTTTGACAGCTTGACATCATTTGTCAAGACAGTGTGCCATTGCTCAGTGTTAAAAAGGCAGGAATAAGGATCAGAGTATGATTGGATCACTGTAGCTAAATATCACTATCTTTTTCACAGACCCGTTGGCAATGTACCATGGATGGACCTCCAAGGGTTCCTAGACCCCATTTTGAGAACCACTGCTTTAAGCAACTGGAATGGAGTCCAACGCTTCGACCTGGATGGTTGAGAATAGATACTACTTCAATAACAAACAGCCTACTTAAAAGCCCTTGGCTTGAACACCAGCTGATATTCAAACTCACCTTGCACAGCACCCACTGTGGAACTGATAGGACATGAGGAAGGGGAAGTCCAGTGCAGCAAAGAGGTCACCTAGAGACGTTGGCCACAACACAGCGAGAGTACATCAGACCAAATCAATTATAGACATAACTTAAATAATAATAATAATTAAGTTAAACAGCTGATGTGTATTAGTCTTTCTAGTATTGCCTATGAGTTACCAGTAGGATGTGCAGCAAAGGCCAACAGCAAAACACTGCAGGATTTCAAAACACGACAATCAAAACAGTTAATGTCATAACAAATTGGCATATTTAACTCAATCTACTGTAATGTCAATGTAACTGACCTGAACACATAGTTGATATACTGTTGTTCCAGGTCACTGAAATGTAAATACAGCACAGCATTAGAGGTCTAGGACAGTTTTGTACAGTGTGCATGAACAATTGATTGACATTAACAGTAACAATTAATTGCCCATTTTAATTTGTAGAAATAACTTATTTACTGAAGTCCTGAGTTGAAAGATACCTTAGATGGCTGGCCTTTTTCTGGAACACTCGGTAACCCCCTGATTGAAAACAAGTTTAAGGTCAAATATTTAAATGTTCACATGAAACATTTACTTATTTATACAGTATATAGAACATCACAAGCTAATGATCACATGCATGAGAGAATCAACCAGATTAAACCAACTTACCAACACATAATATGTGAACTAAAGCCCAAATATATCCACCTGCATCAAACTTAGAAGAGAAATAGACATTCAAAGAGTAATTACACAGTAATTATCTTTGCCAAGATGTTTTTCATACAGCCATGGTAACCTAGAGAAGTACTATAATCACCCCTCCCTTGTTTGTATTGCTCGAGCAAACCAAACATAATTAGTGGCATCAGTCCAACAGTTTGTTTGCAAATACTGTGCGGCACTGATATGTGTGAGAGACCAAGAGTTAAAGATAGCGAGCACATGTGTTTGTGTACTGACCTGTGGATCGTGGATTGGGAGGTTGATTGCTGATGCAAGCAATAGATTCACACTGTCAATACGGAAAAATGTCATTTTAACATATTAATATGAGAAGTGGGGGGAAAAAACAACTTATTTTTAGATCTTCTGCAAACTTTGTGTTTACTAACTGAATTGGCAAATGTTTCATAAAATTGGATACATTACATACTGTACGAGTTTATTTGTATATTAAGCAATGATTATAATACCTGAAAATCTTCATCCATGACATTCGCTGTTAAACAAATTAAAAACTTGTTATGGAGTGCTGTGCTTACAGCATGCAGCCTTATCTCTGCCTGATTGGCATTGCGGTAAGATTACATAACTTCACTGAGTACAAAAAAACCTCTTTTTTATCAGAATATACTTCAGCATGCACACTGTGTGTGCAGCAGAAAAGGCAAGGAAGCAAAATAGCAAGGAGAAACTGCAACGGATTGAATGGATAGCCATATGCCACGGATTGAATGATAGCCATTCAATTTTGAATAGGCTATATTTTAAATACTTCATTACAGTTTTCAATAAGTCCAATCATCATGACTCTTCATTTCTGAACACATTTGACTATCTTTTCTCCATTTTTGTACAGTATAGTCCACCATTGTCAACCGTGGAAAATAATTACAAATAAATAACACTGAATAATTTTGCTATTAAGTCCCACACACACACACACACATATACATATATATATATATATATATATATATATATATATATATATATATATATATATATATATATATATATATATATATATAAGATTCGTGTTCATGTGTATTTTCATTGATTCGTCCATCATATCCAATACGCACCTCTCTGTGAGTCACTTTCTGAATAAGGAGTGAGATGACCTCGGAGGCGTTGTGGAGTGTGAAGAAGAATGGAATGGGCTGCAAACACAGCAGGTACACAAGTCAATCACCACTGCCTCACATTCAGTGAGTTACACACTATTAAAGGAGAATCCCTGTCAATTTCAACATGCCGTTGTATTCAGTGCAATTAACCTTTTTCATCACCAGCCAAAATGGCTAGTAGATGTTAATCTAGCTAGCCAAACACATACTCACTAATGGGTCAAATTGGCTACTAAGTTGGTATTTTCTACCAGCCAAACTGAATTTCCCCCAGCTTTTGGATGGTTGGCTGGTGTTAATTTAGAGCCCTGGTTGTATTGCTCACGCTACCCTGAGAGTAGCTTATGACTCTGCATATTTATGGGCAGCCCTTACTGAGATCCTGGCCACTGTAAGTGGGGCATGATATTTGTAGTATGTCAAGATTTTTTTTTAAAAGAAAGGTAAACAAACCACACCCCCAGTAGAATGGCCAGTATATCAGAAACGGCCGAACAAAAAATGCCTCTTCAATTCAAGGATTCAAGGATATTTATTTGTCATGTACATAGAGACACTTTCGTGTCACTTGTAATGAAATGCATGTCCGTTGCAAAACAAGTGTGCAGAAGAAGGGTGAAGAAGAAATAAAATAAAAATAAAAATAAAAGGTGTGTGTGTGTGTGTGTGTGTGTGTGTGTGTGTGTGTGTGTTCAATCAAAGTAATTAGGAGGAATTCAGTAAGCAAATGGCATGAGGAAAAAAGCTCTTTCTCAGTCTCTCAGTTCTAGCTCTGTGACAGCACAGTCGCCTTCCAGATCTCAGTTTTTTAAATAGTCCATATCCTGGGTGTGACTGGTCTTTGAGAATGTTATGGGCCCTAGATAGCACTCTCTTTGTGTATATGTCTTTCACGGCAGGCAGAGGTTGACGAATACAGCGCTCAGCAGAGCGCACTATCCTTTGTAGTTCTTTCTGTTCACGCACTGTGGCGTTTCCGTACCAGGCGATGATGGACCCTGTTAAGATGCTCTCCACTGCTGAGGAGTAAAAGGCTTTTAGGATGGGTGTGGAAACTTTGAACTTTTTCAACAGGCGCAGAAAGTACAGTCTCTGCCTGGATTTCTTAATGATATTGTGTGTGTTGTTTGTCCATGTTAAGTAATTTGTGATGTGAACACCAAGGTATTTAAAGCACTCTTCCCTCTCAACTGGTTGTTTGCAGATGGAAAGTGGGATGAGTACTGAGCAGTGTGAGCAATACAACTGCATTTTGAAGGTATAATGTGCAACATTCTTACCAGGCGAGAGAGGGCTCTGGAACCGGCATAGATGTTCCCCACAAACATCACTGACCCGGGGAGCCACGCCAGAGCTGCAGCCCTGTAAACACAAAGGACCCAGTGTAGACCTCGGACGACCAATCATACGTTTCTGTGATGCATACAGCACCTCCATTCTGCAATAAAAACCATCCTCCTGGATCCCTCCCACCCACTCCATCCTTGAGCTGCTTTTTAAGCAGAAGACACAGAGTGCCTTTGTCCAAAAAGGCAATTTATGGATTTATGGACAATCTTTCATTACAAATGCAATACAAAGAACATTCTCTCTCTCTCTCACACACACACACACACACACACACACACACACACACACACACACACACACACACACACACACACACACACACACACACACACACACACACACACACACACACCAAGGAGTATTATCATGGCAAGCACAAGTGCCATGAGATAAACTGGGTCCACATGTTATAAAGTAGCCTAACACTCAAAGCAACAAATTCAAAGTAGGCTGGGTGCAATAGAAAGTCAGCCTAAGGTTGGGTGTGAAAGGTGGCTTACCTGGGGAAACTGCTGATTTCCAGCCATCCTAGTTTCCCAGAAACCAACAGCAGTAGAGCCCCAATGAAGGTCTGCCACCTAGATCAATACAAAAGAACGCACGTAGAGGAGAAGAATGACCTTTCAATATTTGGAATATAAAATACATGCTTTGAAGAGATTGGCAACATGAAACGAGGATATGCATTGTTACTTACTTACCCCTGAAACAAGGTCGGATACGTGAATTTCAAAACAGACAGAACATACTGCAAGACAAGCACCAACGTTAGTCAGTTCTATTTGCAGACAAAACGAAAACCGCTTTCGTGTTAATAAAGGGCACAACATGGCAGGCAAATTGCTCGTTTACAAGAAAATAAGATAGCGTAGCTGAACACAAATATCTCAGTTCTTGTGATCAGAAGAAGAAATGCGGAAGCAATGAAGTTGATGGTCCGTGTCGTGTGCACAGCACAACAAAAAGGGTAACCCTTAACTGAGAGCGCGTCTATTGCTAAAATAACAAGCAAAACAGACATGTCACGGAACCTGTGTTCCTGAGGTTAGTAGCCTACTTGTCATGATGCTGGTGACAAGGAGTGCATAGCCCAATTCAAAGGAAAAGAATGAGTTAAACGATGCCAACATTACCTTATTTACGAAATACGACACCACGAAAAATGCGCAGAATACTGAACCAAGAAAAAGTCTGGACAGATTCATCTGTTTACGCGCCTTTCAGAGACATTTGATTTACTGATAGAATCGTCAGTCATGGTGGAGAATCTCTCATCCATGCAAATACCCACATAGCTACTGCAGATAACGTTTTTTGAATTGTAGAAAACCACTATGACGGATGTGACACGTTGCCAGCATTTCCACCCAATGAACGACTGTAGAGGGCCAAGGAAACAGTGGCTCCTTAAAGGTGTAGAGTGCTAGAACTAGGGTGATTTCCAATATGTGACCTTGCGTCCTCCACTTGTGCTTGTTTCCTCGTACCAGGAAGTATGTCATGATGACATCACTGACAACAGCATTATATTTCAATATCTTGCAAAAGCTTAATTGTAGAGTCCTTTTCTCATTTGCAATTGGGATGGTGAATGAAAAGCAGTCCCTCAAAAGTTGTTGTGGCTATTAGGCTGACGGCTGGGAAACTTGATCGTTTTCTCCACAGAAGAGAGGCCAGGAGGTGGGGCGAGGAGACAAGCACAAGTGGAGGAGGCAAGATTGCATATTGGAACGCACACTTAGTGAATAATCTCCATTAAGGGACTGTTGTGTTTGACCTACAAGTTGTGCATTGCACACGTCGGGAAAGGGAAAGTGAGATTAACAGGCAAGGAGGCGGAATTGCCTTGTTATCACCAGACCTAATCACAAGTATTTCCCCGGCTAGAGGAAAAGTTAAACCCATTTGCTCTGATTGCCTGCGTTATATGTGAGTGAGCCACAAAGACTTAAGGCCGCTGACAGCTTTGGTTGGCCCAGGACAGAAAGGGCCCCCCAACAAATACATTCAATGTTATGAGGACCAAATTCTGGGGCCCCTCTCTCCCTGGCCCCGGGGCAACCGACCGCTTTGTCCCACCTTGTCGGCTTCGTTGCAAAGAGTAGACACATGACTTTGCAAAATGAGGATTTTTAACAGACAATAACAAATCTACATGATGAATGAAATATTCAGCCACTCAACAACAAGGTGTATATTTTTGTTCAACATTTGTAGGCTATTAGGCCAGAAGCCTGATAATGGTGCAGTTGTAAGGGAGAGATGGCAAAGTAGGCCTAAGCAATTAGGCTCATTGTTCTGTACCCCTCTTCTACTTCTTGTCACTTCATGTTTGTAGATACGCTACTCAGTTCTCACTGAGATATTCTTTATGGGTAGGTGTGGGGCAGCCGTAGCTTAATGGATAAGGAGATGGGCTTTAGGTCAGAGGGTTGCGGGTTTGAATCCCACACTCCATGGCTGGCTGAGGTGCCCTTGAGCAAGACACCTATCTATCCCCTGGGCATGAATGGCTATAATTTGCTTTGGATGAAATTGTCCGCTAAGTGTAATGTAATAAAATGTAATGTAGGCCTAAAGGTATGTACAGTCCATTCCCAACCAATAACTTAGGTTGAGCACAAGTGTCTTCAGGAAACACAACAGCTTAGCCAGCCCTGAACACCAAAGATGATATAAATGATATTGGCCTTCTGATAACCACAGGGGGACCATCAACCAATCACCATAGCCGGGGCTAGTGTACAAAACTTCAGCTTCTTGGAGTGCACACCAGCCAGGAACTAGCCTGGGCGAAAGCGACTGTTGACTGCATCAAACAGTCTGGCAAAAGCCAAGAGAAATCGGTCTCTGTGAAGGGTGGGATATACTCTGCCATTAAAATTAATTGGAGTTCCGAATTCAAATTAAACCCCATATTGTGCTTTATTAGCATGACTGTTACGATATAGCGTCGCAAAAGCATACAAATAACAAAACAAAAGTATGAATATAGTTACCTTAACCAATCAGTGACGGACTTCACGGGTGAGTTCTACGCCACCACTCTCAACTGTTTGCTGATTGGCTAAACACTGAGAGAACCGAGCTTGAGGCTTTTGGATAGAATTTCACCCTTCTGGTTTTGATATCTCCACTTTTTCCATGTGATTTTAACCTTGGTTTAATGTAACTAATACAACACTGATGTTTTCAGCAAATTGCAGGTGCTATCACATCATGGATTTGTTTATACTACAATTAAGTTAGTCCCCTGAGTCTGACAATGAGCGCGGGGGCTACACACTCTTCCCATGCAGCAGATGCCTCAGGGCACTGCCAACATTCATAACCTGCTTCAGGCCAGGTTATGAAAGGAGCTGTTCACGCACGCGGTGCTGAAACCAGCGATGTAGGCTGTGAAGAGCTGAATCTCAAATGGTGCACTTGTGCACTTTAGGGTTCATGTTTCAGTGCGCATGCCGTATTAGTTACGCACTGAAACATAGTGCCGGAAGTGCACAAGTGCGCCAATTGAGATCCAGCGAAGGTGTCAGAATAGCGCCATGTCGGAATAGCGGCACATCGGTACAGTTGGATGTCGGAATAGCACCTGCTCCACGGAGTTAAATGCTGTTCAACAAGAGTTGGCAGCCCATAGTGGGTAGCTGTGGCCTAGTGGTTAAGGAGATGGTCTTTAGAGCAGAGAATTGCAGGTTTGAATCTCACCCTTCCACTCCCTATGGCTAAGGTGCCCTTGAACATGGCACCTAACTCCACACTGCTCCAGGGACTATAACCAATACCTTGTACTTAAAAAACAACCGTATAAGTCACTTTGGATAAAAAGTGTCAGCGACGTGTAATGTAATGGTGATCTTAAACAAACAGTCTGGGAAACACGGGAAGGACAAGGGAGTGGCGAATGATGACACAATTACAGTATATGAGCCCCACCTATTATTGTATCCCTGAAACAAAGTTGGAGCATGTTATGGGTTTGCCCCAAACGCTGCTGCGCCCACCACCACATATTTTGTGTTGATGCAATACCCTGTAGATGGATTAGAACCAAATCTTCTGTGCTAACATTCAGGTGTAATGGGTAGAGTAGAGTAGAGTAGAGTAGAGTAGAGTAGAGTAGAGTAGAGTAAAGTAGAGTAGAGTAACTTTTACATTTACGAGACTTAACTTTTACATTTTACATGACACAGGTAATAGTCATGGAGGGGAAAAATAAAAAACGAAAGAAATAATAAAAAGACAATGTGCAAAAACATATTCTATGTAGACAAATGTGCAAAAAGGGCCAAATGTGCAAAAAGGGTGGGGAAGTTCTAATAGGCCTAGGTGCAATGGGTTGGTAATTTGGAGGCCTAAAACGGTTAAGATGACTAGCTTTGCATGCTAACCTTAGGTGTGAGTTTGGACGTGACTTCATAGGCCTAACAACACCATAACAAACTAAGCCATAGGCCTCATTGCATCAACAGGCCTTGTGCAATGTTCAGCTATCACCTAATATTTATTTTTCTTCAAAATGCTACTATTACCATGTCAGAACGCTATAAAGGACTTTTTTAGGAAAAGCACAAAAGCACAACAAATACCTCTTAATGTATGTCCTCTACAAGTCTTCTGTTGTCCAGTCTTGCACTTTAAATGTCTGTATGAGCACTGTCTATGTCCATACTGTCTTAAGTCCATGTATAAGTACTGTGTATGTCTATACTGTCTATGTCCTTACCTAGATTAGTCTATGTCTGTATGGGAAAGCAAGAAATGTAATTTCAAATTCTTTGTATGACCAGTGCATGTAAAGAAATTGACAATAAACCTACTTGACTTGACTTACACTGACTGGATCTCAATAGCCCAGTGGTTTTCAAACTGGGGGCCGCGAGGTCATGCTAGGGGGGCCGAGGCAGGTTGGCAGGGAAAATATTGCGAAATACACTCAATAATTTAATAAATGAAATAACTTATTTAGCCAAAACAAACCAAAAAAAAGTAAGCTTAACAATCCCAGTGGAATCATTTTATTCATTACGAATATGCTTTCTGTAGTACTTGAATGGCTTTAGGAATGCACCAACTTCATCGAGTTGTGAAACTGGGTGCACAAAAAGTAGTGTGGCACGGCTCATATCAGGGGGCCTTAGCTGGAATCTACTTCTACCAGGGTGGCCTCGTCATGGTGAAGTTTGGGAACCCCTGCAATAGCCTACTCTGTAAAACTGTTGTGCAATAACTACTGTTATGTATTCAATACATTGTGCAATATGACTTTCATGCACACCGTTTTTGTTTCTGTGCATACTTTGACAGTGAAGTATTAGCCTAGTTCTACACTCTCAATGCGTAGAACACCAACAATTTGCATATTCTTCCCAGTCATTGAGCACAAGGGCATTGCTCTGTTTTCCAGATGAAACAGTGAATGTCAGATACTGGTTTGTAACAACATTTAAAGGGATGAAGAGTATGGAAAGTACAACTGACCTGCAGACCATGGGAGGACAACCTTACAGGCAGTAAACATTGCACCCTTTATGATCAGTAGCAAAAAATGCCCTACTTATTCCATACCAGCAGATGGCGGTATGCATACTTTGTTTCACAATATGCCACTGACCGACAACCTCCCCCAATCCCCATTTTACTTTCCTACGACTTCAGCCACTGAAGATAGCTACTCGTTCGACCGTATCGGTGGTGTTTTAGTATCATTTATACTGTTTTTAACAGTGTCATTCATATATATTTATACTATATCACGTGTCGTGATTGTTTTGTCGCATTTATCCTATTGAGGGATCAACTCTGCCTTTTAATAACTCAAACATCCGTGTTACGCTAGCGATAGTCGTCCTGTTCTTTTTGCTATCATCACAAGCTAACATCAATTATATCGTTGCAGTCAACGTCTAACAACGTGCCAACTAAACGTGTATATATTTTTTACATTATTAGACTGCAATTACCTCGTAAACAACCTGCCTGTCTAGAGCAAATATGGATCAAATTGAAGTGGCCAAAGGAGTAAAGGTAAGTCATCCGCGTGAGCTATTGACCGAAAGACAAGATAAGCGTTGTTAGCTGGTTGCCAGCGACTACGTTTGTCAACGCAAATATCATGTTTAGCTATTGTGAAAGGTAGGCAGTAGTAGCCTACATACTTGTGTTTGGACTTTCAGATTTCTTCACCACGGTGACAGTAAATTATTGTTCGTTTGTTAGCACAAAGATGGAAAACCTAGGGAGGCCTTATTGCTAACTTCCTGGCTGGTTACCACTTCCATCTTGGTTCATTGACCTTAGACTTGTTCTGCTGTTTGTGTTGTTTTATTACATAGAACTAGCTCAAGTGTCGATGTAACCAAGCAGAGTGTTAACCACTTTCCCCCTTTTCTTCCTCCTGAACCAGAGTCCTTGGGGGGCTGCGAGGCCAGTGCCAGCCCCCTGCTCTCTGGCTGACGTTATGAGTGAGCAACTGGCCAAGCAACTGGATGAGGAAAATACTTTCCCAACTTGTCCAGAGTGAGTGAGTCACGCAAGAGCTTTGTATGGAGGTCAAATTTCAAAAAAGAGACCCTGCCCGTTTATAGCCACCAGAAAGAAACCATTCAGAGACATGCCCAGACTAGTTTACAGCAATGTAAGGCTGTAGATTGGCACTTATTTTTCAATATAAGGCTGTAGATTGGCACTAAAAATATGTGTTTATAGTCTTCACTAAAATGTGTGTATTAGAAATTGGTCCTGCTTACTTTGGAAGTGACAGATAATGAAAAGGGTTAGGTGATGTTCAATGCATCAACATTCAAAGAATAGGGAATTCTGAGATGAGGTCTGTATCCTCTACAGAATGTGACAATATTGCTATGACTGGATATAATACTGTAATGGTAATGGTAACTAGTGGTCCTAGCTTTATTCTGGTTATGTTTCTGTATTCCTTCACACATTTGTAGGTGTTTATGTCCTCTTTTTGTAAGTTACTCTTGATAAAAGTTATATAGTGTAAAACACTGTATGATTGTTATAATATAAGCTACTAGTAGTGCACAGTAACTTAATTGTTCCCGAAGGATATGAAGGTGTCAAGCAGCATACACAAGTACACATGATATACATTACATAACAGATTAAACATATCGCACACACCTGTGTACGTTCAGACATTAGGCCAGGGGTGGGCAACCTTTTTCATTCGAAGGGTCACTTCAAATTCATCTGAGGGCCGTAAAAGTCCTCCGAGGGCCGTACTATGAACACAAACCAGGATTTTCCCCTTCACTTTAGGCCTATATTGAAGGCAGCCACCTTTTAAACAAACACCACCTTCTCTAGGTTCCCTGAATATAACTCAATTGTATTGCAAATGCATTTTCTCAGATTCCTTTACAAAATATGTCATATTTCATGTGAGGCTAAATAACATTAAAATTATATCGGGGGCTGGATAAAACGGCCTCAAGGGCTGCGAACGGCCCTCGAGACATAGGTTCCCCACCCTTGCATTAGGCAAATCAAACGTATATCATCACCCTCGAACAAACATTACTAAGAGCAGTGGTTCCCAACCTTTTTTGGTTCAGGACCCCATTTTGACATCCCAAATTTCTGGGGTCCCCATGCACATTTTCTTTTCAATTCACGACCAAAAAAAAAACACCAAGCAAAAAATGGCTAGTAGGTGTTAATCTTACTAGCCAAACATACACTCAGTAATGGGTCTAAGTGGCTAGTAAGTCTTCCTTTCTACCAGTCAAGCTGAAATTTCACCAGCATTTGGCTGGTGTTAATTTAGCGCCCTGATTGTAACTATTTGTTGTGTCGTCAGGGTGGACGCGGAGCTGCTGGCGTCTCCAGAGGGTGACACAGACAGCGACTTGATGCTGGCTCAGATGCTGCAGATGCAGTTTGACAGGGAGTTTGACTCACAGCTGCGCAGAGAAGAGAAGAAGTTCAATGGCGACAGCAAAGGTGAGTGCATGTAGAACAGTGGAAACGTATCCACAAAGCTTTCTAGGAATCGATTTGGATTTCTTGGTTCGCTCCAAAATGATCGTGGATGCTCAAAAATGTGACGGTGACATGTTTAACTCTTTAAATCCTACAAGGGATCATGCGTATCTCACTGACTTGACTGTATGTGCTGTTAATTCCATAGGACATGTAACACACCTGAAACAGTCTCAAAACAGAGCATCAGTTACACAAGATTGCTAGCCAGGCCGTGCCCTCCTAGTGACGCAACAGCTTCAGCGTTGCTACCAGTCAGGTCATGAGTCAATGCAAGTACTTTCTGAGTTCCCTGATTCCTACCACTTTGTTGGAAAGCAAACAATCATTAGCAAACCAAGGGAGGCCATTTGGGAAATGCTGTTTGGGAAATGTTAATTGTTATGCTCTTGGTCACACCAAGGTTGTGTCTCAAATGCCGCACTTGTGCACTTCGGGCACTGTTTGTCAGTGCCTAGGGCGCTCGTGCTGAAAATTTCACTTGAGCCAGTGCACTGAAAGTGCCAGGATGATCCCCTAACAATGGCGGAAAAATGCAGTGCTTGAATGATGGACACTGCACGCACTAAACGGCGGCCATGTTGACAATGACTAGGAGGAAATGTGGCATTCAGTTCAGTAGAAGAGTTTGGTCAACAGTCTCCAAATTCTGTAAGTAATGTTGATGGGACACCAACCTTTTCATGCCAACCAAAGTATTGTATGTGTGATTGTTGTCCTTTGGGGTGAAGGACATGGAAATACAAGCACCAGACGCTGTGCATTGTAAACAGTAGCCAACTCATATTTTGGCGAGCTAATACCATGCTCAGCTGTCACTTCCAGCGAGGGCACAGTGCATAGTGCTCACATTTTTCCACGTCACTATGCACTAAAGACCTCAGTGCACTGTGTGCACTGTGCACTGACTGTCAGTGCACTGACAAAAGTGCGTCATTTGAGACATAGCCCAAGTCTCGAAGAGAATTGAAAGTCGATGATAATCAGACTACACGATTGCACTATTTAACCCCTTAAGTAGTGTATAGTGGCAGAACACAGTAAGCTCATGTATACAGAACATAGAGTGAAATGATTTAATCCCTTAAGACACTGCCCCTTAATAAATTAGCTGTTACCAGAATGGCAATGACCAAGTCGTAATGTATTACTAAAGGCCCTGTCCACTGTCATAATGGTATAGCACTAGTTCAGTTTTTCAGTGACTATTACAAGGTCCCAGTGGCGGGACGGTGTCTGGTAAGGGGCTGCAAGGATCATGCACTGATGTAGGTTGCACTGATGCACTGATGAGGTTTTCGTCACAATCTCCATCTTTTCATCTTCTATCAACAGTGTCCATATCATTTGAAAACTACCGTATGGTTCACCCCTATGAGGAAAGTGACAGCTCTGAGGACGAGGTGGACTGGCAGGACACTTGCAATGATCCCTATCGCGCTGGTAAGGACGCTTGTTTCCCTTTCAATTCACACCACATCCTACATTTTGTCAGTATATCTGGGTGTGTGTAGACATTTATTGTCTTGTTGATCATTCTGTCTAGTTTAACAGTTCAACCACCACTTCACGCCCTTCAACCTAAATAAATTTTGTCCTCTTAGTTGTGAAAACAAAGTAGTTTTCCTGATCTTTAATAAATGTAAACGTTTGATATTTGTATATTCTGCGTATACTGCTGGCCACTGCAATTTCCATCCAGCTTACTAAAGATTCTGTACTGTACTGTTCCACTTTGAAGACAAGCCAACTACCACTCCACGAAAAGGTTTCACTGGCAAGGGCAAGAACATCACCACCAAGCACGATGAGGTGGTTTGCGGAAGGAAGAACACGGCACGCATGGAACATGTGAGTCCTTCAGATCTATATTTTAATAGTGTGTGTGTGTGTTGAGTGCCCCAGTATGCGTCTGCTATTCATGCTTGAGTTTAAAGACAGTATTTTCTTGTCTTGGGCTGCTTTAGTGTATGTTTTTATGCTTATATAACTGACAACTACTGTGTTTGTGTAGCACAATTCATACAAACATGCAGCTCAATGTGCTTTAAGATGTAAACGAAACACAGGGTTAGGTAATTGAGAGACAAGTAGCTAGGTACAAATCAAAAAAGAAAATACACATGTATAAAGTATTAGTGCTGTTACAGATGTAATTACAACATTAGTAGTGTGATATTACATAACTGCAGATTTTTAATTTGAGGCGAATTCTATTACCTGTACTGGCCATGAAATAGCCACAGTTGCATATTTGGCCATAAATGTAAACAAACAAACAAACAATTACATAACTGCAACTATCTAATTTCACACTGCTAGTGTTGTAATTACATCTACTTCTACTTCATACATCTCTGAAAACACAACATATAAAATATAAATGTATCTAATACACCTTTTCCCCTCTATTTTGTTTTTACCAGTTTGCCCCAGAGGTGCAGGTGGGAGACGGTCTCGGCATGGACCTGAAGCTGTCCAACCAGGTGTACAACGCCCTGAAGCAGCACTGCTACAGTGAGCAGCGCCGCAGCGCCCGGCTGCATGAGAAGAAGGAACACTCTACTGCCGTGAGTATTAGTGCTGCCTGCTACTAACACACCAGGGGGGCCTTCCAAGAAGCTGGATCAGTAGTAAACCAGGTTAAGTTCACCTTGATGTAGTGGTAAATCATGTAATAGAAGAGCCTGGGGTCCAGAACTAAATGACACCTGTCGTGTATCTATTATTAGTGTACCACATCTTATACGCCAGGTTTATCACTTCACCATGGTCTTACAATTACCCCCCCGGTAGGACAAGGATGAATGTTGCATATGAGCGTTTCACAGAGTTGCAAGAGCTCCTTTTAGACAGCAGGGGGAGTAAGTGGTGACGTTACCGATCCTACTTCTGTATCCCTTGTTAGATTCCCAGATGTTTTAGGGGTGTTTTAATGCTGCTTTGCAAGCCACTGTACTTCTCCAAAGATTGATAGATAGGCCATCAAGGTCAGCATTGTATAAACAGTTTTCTGTTTATTTAACTATAGTCAATACCAGTAATATTGTATTTTTTTCAGGAGCAAGCAGTAGATCCGAAGACCAGGCTGCTTATGTACAAGATGGTGAATGCTGGTATCCTGGACAACATCAATGGCTGCATCAGCACAGGGAAGGAGTCTGTGGTGTTCCATGCTGATGGTGGAAGGTAATTAAAAGGGTATAGAGCTACACATTAAAAGGGAACACCTCTGACAGAATGGGTTTACACACTGCTGTTAGCTTCAGAAAGGCTATTGCCATTTAGCTGAGTAAAATCAAGACAAATTACAAGACCATGAACGGTCAAAGGCTTTGGGCGATTTTTTTGACTGGAATGGTTTTGTTTTCCGATTGTTTCCCTCAGCATGGAGGAGAAAGAAGTTCCAAAGGAATGCGTGCTGAAGGTTTTCAAGACCACACTCAATGAGTTCAAGAACCGCGATAAGTACATCAAGGATGACTACCGCTTCAAGGACCGCTTCAGCAAACTGAACCCCCGCAAGGTCATCCGCCTGTGGGCAGAAAAAGAGATGCACAACTTGGCCAGGTATCGTGCCACAAAAGAAGTTGTTTTACCTTACTATATGACATTTGACCGAAACCAGAACGGTTTCTTTTTTAGTTCCGCTGCAGTAATATTTACAATTGACATTTGGGGTTAACAGTTTAATTTTGACACCAATCACAATCAATTTTTAATTCTTAGGAGCAAATATTTGAAGTCCTGCCTGAAAAGATGACCCTTGCTTTTGTCAATTTGGATAAATCTATCCCTTCAAGTTGTCTGCGTGCGTGTGTTGCGTGTAAATGTATGCTGATGGATTGAACTGCACTACTGTACATTTTTTTTTACAATGTGCCCATCCTCGCCCCTTTCAGAATGAAGAAGGCGGGCATCCTGTGCCCTGAGGTGGTGATCCTGAGAAAACACATCCTGGTGATGTCCTTCATCGGCCAGGAGCACGTTCCCGCTCCCAAGCTCAAGGATGCCATGCTCAGCAGTGACGACATGAGGCTGGCCTACTACCAAGTCCTGGATGTGAGTTGCTAGGTCACACAAGGTAGCTTGTGCTTGTGGCCTTGTGATGACATCGCAAGACGTCATGGACTGTAGAAGTGCAATGCAATATCTCAAAAGCACACATTCAAAGGTCCTTCCTTTGTAATCAGGATGATGAATGGGGGGAAAGTCCCTCAAAAGTTGTGCCTTGGCTGACAGTGGGGAAACTTGATTGTTTTCTCCACGGAGGCAGGGGGTCAGCGAAACGCAAGGCCACAAGCACAAGTAGAGGACAGGAGTTAAGATTATGGAATGTAGTCTAGCATCTTGCATCTTCTCTCCCTTCATCTTCATTACTGTCACACAGTACACTGTAAAGAAACACGTGAAAAAACACTGTTTCAACAACTTTTTTAAACATCTGTCTTTTCCTCCAATATTTGTTAGATGATGCAGCAGCTGTATCGTGAATGCAAACTCATCCACGCTGATCTGAGTGAATACAACATGCTCTGGCATGATCGAAAGGTTAGTCTGTCTTGTTGTTCATTTCACTTAGCAGATGCTTTCATTTGATCATTACTCTAATCCACAACTTGAGGTTGAGTCTTGAGCCTGTAATAAAAAATAACCGGAATGTGTCATGTTTGATTCTTATGTTGCATGCCGTTTGTGTTAGTGAGTTCTTTGATTAGTACGATTCTCTGTTTCTTAATGTGCTAATTGGAATTCATCATGTTTGACAGGTGTGGCTGATAGATGTGAGCCAGTCTGTGGAGCCCACTCATCCCCACGGGCTGGAGTTCCTCTTCCGAGACTGCAGGAACGTCTCCACTGTAAGTACCAGAGGCGACATTTCCTTTTCCTCCTCATACCCCTTGCCCTACAGTGTAGAGAGATAACTTATTGAATGGGTAATGAGTGTATTTTTAAATATTTGGCTATGGATAATGGATAGAGGTAGCAGCAGTAACAAATTCTGCAATACGAAAGTTGATTAGCAACCGATGCCGTAAATCAACTTGACTAAAACCTAGAAATCGAATGGAATTGAAGGATTTTGAATACATCTGAACAATATTTGGAATAGTAAAGGCCTGTGTATTAACATGCTTCTGTTTTGCTGTGCAGTTCTTTGAGAAGGCTGGTGTGGCGGATGTCATGAACGTCTATGAGCTCTTCAATGCCGTGTCTGGACTCGAGATCAGTGGGGACAATGAAGCCGACTTCTTGGCTCAGGTTTGAAACGAAATTTGTATTTTGCTCTTCTCTTTTGAGTGGTTTTCTCAGCCAAAAAAACAGTGTTGATTAATCGTTATAACCTGCAGCGTAACCTATGCGGTGTAATATCGGGCCATATTATTTCCTGTGGTTTGTAGATTAAAAGTTATTTAAAATGTGATGATAAAACTTCATCAAAATGGTGAAATCAGTCCATGGTGTAAGAGCATGTAGTGTCATTGGGGATTCTGGTAAGTTGGGAGAAATAAGAGTAGGTTAAAGTCCGTACGTCTTAGCGTCTGACCTAGGAGCAGGGCAAGCAAATTACCAGATAAAAAGAGAAAAAGCCCGCTTCAACCAGGATATTCTGCTCCCACTTATTTTATTTTTCGTTACGTTTTGGGTAAACACCCTTCTCACTTCTCACACACACACACAAGAGGGTTGAGTACCCGAAATGTCACGGAAAAATAAAATCAGTGGAAGCAGAAAATCCTGGTTGAACGACTTTTTTGGTAAAGTGGGAGAAATACACATTCTCTCCGTTCTCAGTTCTCCACTTGGGACAGTGACTATTTCGTTATACATTGTTGTTTCTGTTCCCGTGTTTCTGACAGATCGAATCCTTGGAGAAGATGAACGAGGACCACGTGCAGAAGCGCAGTAAGAAAACCTTCCCGACGAGTGACGAAGGGCCTCCCCTGTTACAGAGGGACTACGAGGACATCTAGCCACAGGTCCCGTCTTTGGTACCCGGGTGGCGAAACAGTGACGCCATGTTGTTGTCACTTATGTTGAAATGAGTCAATAAGCAGGCCGCTTATGAGTGAGTGGCCTTCACCCTCTCCTGCATCGCCAGACGGCTGCGGCTGCTGCCTCTGGACTCGGTTGGGGTGGGGAAAAGTCATCATCGTAACAGCAGTCATACAAACAATAATGTATGCACATTAATCCGACCGATGGTGGATTGATGGGTGCACATAATTTGTTTGTAATTCCGCAATTCCATTGTTGCTGCTGCATCACGTGGGTTGGGTGAAACCAATAATGATGGCTTTATTGTTATGGTGTGGATTTAGAATACAATGATATAACCAATTATGTAATTGTTAGGCATCATAGAGTGGCAGTCAAAATCCAAACTTTCAATAAGTTGGCTTAGCCGCAGCTAATACCATTTCCTGCCCCCTATTGCTATTGTTAATGCACAGTCTTGGTAGAGCATAGCTGGGATAGCTTTGGATTTCATCAAGGTGACTGAAATGTCATACTCACCCAGTCATGATTTGTTGTTTTTTCTGTATCAATGTGGTGTGTGGGGAAATAACCATTGCAACGGCTTTTACTACTGGTGGGCCAAACGCTTGCATCTGCATGTGTGCAGTCTGATGATCTGTCAACTCTGAGACTAAAGAAATCAATAAATTCCTAAATGTTTACTCAAATGTCACACTGTGTCGAATTTCAGGATTCTCTGGCCCCTTTTTTGCTGGTTGCATAGTTCCCCTCTGGGTTTATGAATATGACTCATGGAATGAGTGTAGAGACGAATAAATACAGCGTTGGTTGTTTTTTGCACCACATTGTGAGGAAAATGTAATATGTCACCATTTAGGACATTGTGTTTCAGTGTAATCGCTGTTCACTCAGCTGATGAAATGAAAACATTTCGAAATCACTGTTATGGCATGCTCTTTCGTACAACCAACCAACTTGTGGGTCTTTTGTGATGCCGCTTATTGGTCCGTGTTGAAAGGGCACGCCTTTATCTTTTTCTCTAGTATGCCATGTGAAGGCAGGGACACCTGTGGGATATCCTGTGGAATAATCCATTCTTTCACGCTGAACAGGTGTGGGCGGAGGTAGGAGAGCTTCAGACCACAATCCTGGCCGTAACCCAAAACTGTTCGGACATTATGTAGTTTCTCTGTGACCAACGTAATCCGGTGCAGGCAATGGTGAATCTGGTCGTACAGTGGGTGCGTGTTTGCCAAATTACCAAGTAGTGAAGGTAAACACAACACATGCCTTTGTGTAGATGCACTGGCAGCCAACAAGGTGCTTCTTTGCGTGTCATGTTTCACAGGTTTTAGTTTTCACTCCATTGTGCTAACAAAGAACTGAACATTACATTCAGCACAACACCATTAAGCCGAGTGTTTTTCAGACATTCCTGTAAGACTTAATAAAGAATATGTGGCAGGCACTGTCACATTTGCAATTGGGTGAAAAATACTGAGCAATACATTGCTTCACAGTGGTTAAAATGGGCCTCTCCTCATTTCCAGTCACTCGCATCATCATTGATCCTTACCAGTTCTCACCGACAGGGTCGCTGATGGCTTTGGCCGGCCTTGTACAAAGTCCTCTGAAAGGCCCCCCAACTCAATGCATTCAGTGTGGACCCAGTTTAGTTCTAGGCTTCGCCACTTCTTGGGACCGGGACAACTGACCCCTTTGTCCCCCTTGTCGGCTTTCATGATCACTGGATATGTAAAGTATTGTAGGTGTACTTAGTGTTGACGTAGCCCATGTTCCAGAAAGAAAAGGGTCTTTTGCTTGCTATCAAATATCACCTACCATTTACCTCTTGAAACACTACCCTGCTGCTTTGTGAGTGCTACCAACCAACTTCCTAGTTTTTTTGGCTGGGGGAGCCTGGATTAGTTCCTTGTGTATTTGTTTTTATGGACCACTTACCCATCGTCCAATGGAACCAGCTTTAGGTGGAAAAAGTACAGTAAAATTGTACTCAAGTAAAAGTATATTTTACTTTTATAAAGTATACTTTTAATTCGCCTTTCTCTCAAGAATTCTATGTTTGTTTTTCTTGAATATCGCCCTCCATGATCTCGCTATCTTGCTTGTTACCAGCCGTCATCCAATATTGATCCAAGATAAGTGGGACAATTAAGAGAGTGGAAATGCTGTGTGCAATCCTGCATAGGCCTAATCTTAAATTTAACTACTTGGGTCAAAATGTTATCAAGTAAAAGCACTCATTTTAAGTACTCATAAAAGCTACTCATTTAGGCCTACACTACTTGAGTAATCTGACAGCTTTGGCGAGGTTTGGGACAGTCATTTGAAAGGCACCTGTCGTACCGAAAAGCGAGTCCCTGCATGCCAGAACACGAGTGCCCTCATTGAAAGCAATGGAAACCAATGACCAATTTTTCAGATTTTTTTTTTACCCATTTTTGCAGGCAAATCCGACACAATTTAAGATGGAAAGCCTATCAATAAAGCATCTAGGCCTACATTCCTACTGGAAGTAGGCTATTAAAGAGCTGGTTACAATTTCAGTATTAATTCCATAAAATAATCGAAGAATTGTCATAACAAATGTTACGGTTTCATTCAAATAGCTCAGTGGAGGACGAGTAATGTTTCATAAGCATATGTTTAGTTCATAAATTATGTAATTAATTCTGCAAAAAAATGTATAATTTTCTCTCAAAAAATGTAATTGGTTTCAATGAGGGCACTCGTGTTCTGGCAGGGACTCGCTTTTCGGCACGACACCCCCCCATTACTCAATATTTACAATCTAATGGGGAGGCAATTATTGAGCCCCCTCTTTGTCTAGGCCCGACACAATTGACCCCCTTATCACCCCGTCGCCTGCCCTGAATGGAACACCCGTGTGGTCGAGACGAGGCGTTCCACGATCTTACACTTTACGTTTCATGTTGTTGTGTTAAGAATAGCCTACAACCACGTCGACACTGTATGCTAAATCGACTGTATCAAATACCTTTTGATAGAGGAAGGGTACATTGTTTTCATCCTCCTATCTGGGCGTGCGAATTTCCTTAGCTCCACCCTCAACAGAAGTTCTGTTCATTTGGAAACGAGCGCCCTAGACGTCGCTGGAACCCAACGAAGGTAGACTTCTAATTTTTTATTAACACCTGGATGATTTGTGTATCAACTTTTTGTCATATGCTCTTTTTAGATGAGCGATGAAAAACTAACATGTTGCGCACCTACTTTAGCCTACAGATGCACCTCACCTTATTCGTCATCCTTACCTGTGCAAGTGCACCTGTTCAAGGGTTCAGTTCAGGACTAGTGATGGCGAGCTGCGGTGATCTGACGCCACAACACTCTGGCATTGCGGCATCATCGAGCCCCCCGCCGTTTATAATTTACACCGACCGCACTGAATACAGTGAAGGGGACGAAATCATAGGTGATTGTGTGCTCTTATGTCACGTAAATAGAATGGATTTGACCCAGAAGAGACTCATGTGAACCTCAACATTGCAGGCTAAATGCACCATCTTCACAATATAATCAAAAATAATCTGAAGTCATTTCCTCGTGTATTTAGTTTCAGAATGCAAATGGAAATGTCCTCGTGTAGTGTAGGCCTAAGTATTTCCCTGTTCTAACAGAAACCGTACTATATTTTAGTGACCCTCCAGGCAAACTCCACACAATTCCAAGGCTTTCTGATGCAAGCCAGAGAGGTTGGAGGAAGTCAGCCTGTTGGATCCTTTTCTTTGATGGGCAACGACAGTAGACTCCTGGAATGCAATGGACAGTCTGTATGTGCACTTGGTATCATTCAGACACTAATCTTCTTTTAATTGAATGTGCCCCCCAACACACACACACACACACACACACACACACACCTTGAAAAGACTAACCTTTATCTAAAGAGCAACTCTAGTTGTTGGACCACTGGTAATAGCCTGCACTCTAAATAAGAAAGTGTTCCCCTTTTGTCATCTGTAGGACTCCGCTGTTTCTCAGGTATCGGGTGAAAGCAAACAGACAGTGCAAAACAAATGGACGGCTCCTCAGTCGGGACAACTCAAAGACATAGAGTTCAGGTGACGGCAACTCATTCAAATTGTTGATTCCTTGAAATGAAACAAATCAGCTGCTGGTCATCTATGTCAAAAGGTATAAAAAAAATGTCTCTTGTTTTCCAGGGTTACATTTGTGCAGAACTATCCTAACTTTTGGGTTGGTGTCAAAAGCCCCGTGGTTGTCTACAACAGTACCAGCACTACATCTCCAGCCACGCCTGGTCCATTTGTAAATGTAAGTTATGGATCTATGTGCTGAGATATTTTTTGTAATCTAGTTGCAGCCATCCAACAGCCAACATAGAGGCTTCCAAAAAAACACATTGTGTGGTGTGTGCACTATGCCTTCATTGCATAATATGTGGTCATAAGTTTTATTATGTTTGTTCAATTAAAGTCGTTTTAGATACCCGAAAACATCCTTTCGGCCTGTCTGCCCGTCTGTATGTCTGTCTGCCTGCCCGCCTGTATGTCTGTCTGCCTGCCCGTCTGTATGTCTGTCTGCCTGTATGTCTGGACCTGTCTGCAGGGCTGCTCCTAGACATAAGCAGAGTGCTTAGGGCACCAACCAGTGCTTGGGGCACCAACCACTTTGGCTCCAAAATTGGGGCCTTTTAAATTGAGATTGACCAGAAAACACCATGAAAAAAGTATTGAATTATGTTACACAACATTTGTTTATTATTAATTAGTAGTATTACTAGTATTATTATTATTATTATTATTATTATTATTATTATTATTATTATTTCATTATGAGGGGGCCCTCCTGACTTGTTTTGCTTAGGGCCTCCAAAAACTTAACAGCGGCCCTGTCTGTCTGTCTGTCTGTCTGTCTGTCTGTCTGTCTGTCTCTTTGTCTCTTTCTCTCTCTCTCTCTCTCTGCTGGTCTCTGGAATAGGAAGCAATCTCCAGTGTCGGATGTGGGAAAAGTAAAGTCTGCTTCAGCATACCAGATAACTGTGACCCCGCCGGGGGAAGCTCTGACTGCTACTTCATGTCTGCCACGGCAACGCAGGCCGGCTCCATACAGTTTGAGTTATACGGCTCATCCCAAGGGTACATCTCCGTTGGCTTCTCCGATGATCAGCTCATGGTACAGTATGATCATAACTGCCAGTCATTATGTTTGTGTGTGCATACACTAGGTGTTTGTCCTTGACTGTTTGCAGACTGTTTTTAAATTAAAGCGCTCCGTTGTCTGTGTCATTATGTCATGTTGTCAAGAGATAAACCTGTATACCAGGAACCATAGTGATTTCCCAGGAATTCTTGACTGCCAAATATAACATTGAAAAGTGACAGATGCCTAATAGTTGGAAGCATTATTTTGTTTTTGCGGTCCAGTCCATGATTTGGATTATGTAACCTCCAGATGTAATAACACAAGTTGAGTGGTGGTAATCACATTCAAGATATAAAGGTTTTTTTTATATAAAGGCTTAGTGATGTACAATGTGTAGCCTTTGTTTTTTGTTGCAGGGGCAAGATGACATATACATATGTAGGAAGGACAGTGCTGGTGAAATCTTAGTGGAGCATGCCTATTCAACAGGACGCAGTACTCCACAAGTCCTTCCACTGGTACCATGTGTCTTTAGTTCCCTGTGATGAATTCTTTTAAGACATTGCATTAGTGATGAATGTTATTGCAAACTCTGTATGCTGTTGTGTGGTCTGTCCAAACTGAATTCTGGTGTGTTTGCCTCTCTCTTCACAGGGAGATGTGTCAGATATTAAAACATCATTTGTGGATGGGGTTATCAGCTGCACCTTTGTATCCAAGAATGCTATTTCTACCCAGAGGAGTGCAGCTGGGCTCGTCTACCATATCATGTTCGCCTATGGCCTGACTAATAATGGTATGGCAGCAGATACTTGGCCATCCATCAGCTGTTAGCTATGTTACAGCAGGAATGCTATCATGCTTTTTTAATATATAGATTTCTTTGCATATTTTTAAAGGAGTACATTGAGTCATTCCTCATGATATCAATGATATGGCAGCAGATATTTATGTCAGTCAGCTGTTATCTGTGCTCCAGCAGGACAAATATATTAATACATTATTTT
This sequence comes from Engraulis encrasicolus, assembly GCF_034702125.1. Taxonomy (NCBI): domain Eukaryota; kingdom Metazoa; phylum Chordata; class Actinopteri; order Clupeiformes; family Engraulidae; genus Engraulis; species Engraulis encrasicolus. The sequence goes on along the minus strand of NC_085865.1, from coordinate 34,612,854 downwards.
TTTTAAATAATAATAATCTTTGCCCATTTTAAAGGGAAACTAAGGCAGGCCTTAATGTTTGCCTGTGACCACACTAATGATGTTATGGCAGCAGATATTTGGCTGTTGGTCAGCCGTTGGTATGGCTCAACTTCACTTCAACAAGAAAACTACCAGAATGTGTTTAATAATGTTAACGTCTTTGTAAAGCTCTATTTGCACAGTTCAAATAGAAACTTGAGTCATGCCAAAATATTTCTCTCTGATCCCAATAGGTAAGATTATGCGACATGCAGCAAGTGCAAGATTTGTCAGTCCGCAAAAAATTGACATCTCTGCACCTCAAGTCATCACTACGACAGGTCAACCTCAAATTATCAAAGCACATGGTGAGTGAATGAAATCTGCACTACGCAAGACTGTTCATTTTGGACTTTGGGCCTGCGCGTTGACAATCCTTGGGGCAGCCAGTTGTGGCCTAATGGTTAGAGAGGTGGTCTTTGGATCGGAGGGTTGCTGGTTTGACACCCATCCACATTAGTTGAAAAATATGTGTCCTAAACCATTCATAGCTGAAGTGTCCCTCAGCAAGGCAACTTCATCTTGCTTTAGGCATTGTGAACCAATTCCCTTGTAATAACTGTGAGTTACTTCATATAAAGATGACAGTTAAGTATAATGTAATGTATAAGAAGGAGTTTTTAATCCTGGACCTGGCCTTTAGACCCGCTCGCAAATTGGAGTTTGGGGATTTCTGATTTGAACTGAGTTTGTGGGTCCGTAGACATGGAAAATTATTGAATTGATCATCCATCATGGTGCCACGATCTGCACCATATGGCCACCAAATAAGGCCGCCATCATCTAAGACAAAAATCTATATTTAAATCTTATTTTTTGAATGTTAATACATATTATACAACAATTCTGATCGTGTGGAATTTCTGACAATTCCATGAGCATAAGGGGTGGCATTTCATTTTCATTCAGGTGCTTTGATGCTAATTGCCTGGATGACAACGGGAAGCCTTGGGATGCTGATTGCACGCTTTCTCAAGGAAGCCACAAAGGGAAGAAAGTGTTTGGGCAAACACCTGTGGTTTTTGGTGAGCTAAATAATTACTCTCTTTATGAAGTATTTATTAATGCATTTATAAACCCTATAACACTTGGTTCATTGGTAACTGCTGAGAAATAGTGGAAGAGTAATAGCTTTCAAATTAAGTGTTAAAAGTCTAAATGTTACATGCAAATATATTAAATTTGTAAATAAATGATGAAATGACATTAAGTAATTATTTTATCTTCTGCTAATACAATTACAACAGCCGGAAAATGTACATGGTAATGGTAATGGGTAATACAGTACTAGTGCACTGATATACGGTACTAATGCTTGTTTGCCATTTGTCTGTATGTGTCTCCAGGCTCATGTGTTTCTGATGGTGTTGACCGTGGCCATGACCATCATAGCTTTCATCTTGTCCTTCTCCCATGTGAAGGGCTGGAGTGGGGTACGAATATTTACCCTAGGACTATATGCCCCTATACTGTCAATTAGTTAAATGACTCTCAAACCAAAAGAATGACCTCTGTACATGAACATGTACTCGTGTTTTTGAATGTTTATATTTTTCATGTACAGTAACACTAATTTCAGTATTTGCACGTTTTTCTGTTACTATTTCATCTTTGTATTGCTTTATTACACCAAGACAAATCTCTAGTATGTTGCATAGATAGATTCGAGCTGGCATAGATAGATTCGATGGCGAGCACTGAGAGCACTGATGATGGCAACAGCCTGAAACGTCTGCTCTACCCTGCTCTAATAAAAAAACTCCTTGTGCTTGACCTTTGTGTCTTGTTTAGTGTGCGAACCTGCTCCTACGTTTATAGATAGATTCGACCATAAACATGATCGGTGTACCTGCCAACATATAGTACCAGTTTTTTTTTAACTGGAGGGGAAATAAACAGGACAATCCCAGGAGATTGCTGGGTATAGGGCTGTGAGATGGGTCTAAAACATACAGTGTTGGCAGCTTTGAAAATGTTGGTGATTGTGATCCTGAATGTGCTTCCACAGGGATCTCATCCAGTGCTTGGCTGTCTGGTCATGATCCTGGCCTTCTTTCAGCCCCTGGCTGCCCTCTTTCGTTGTGGACCAGAACACCACTGGTAGGCTCGCAAATATGCTTGGCTGTGTGTGTGTGTGTGTGTGTGTGTGTGTGTGTGTGTGTGTGTGTGTGTGTGTGTCTGTGTGTGTGTGTGTGTGTGTGTGTCTGTGTGTCTGTGTGTGTGTGTGTGTGTGTGTGTGTGCAGGACTGGACTGGGACCAACAAAAATGTTCAAGCAGTTTTGCGTGGCCCCCTCTGGTTTGCGTGGCCCCCTCTGAGAGAGAGAGAGAGAGAGAGAGAGAGAGAGAGAGAGAGAGAGAGAGAGAGAGAGAGAGAGAGAGAGATAGTGTGCACTCCTCTGTTGGTCATGGTCACAGATTCAATCTGACAATATACTGTATGTGTATGGAGATTTCAACTTAATATAATATTACTGAATGTCCCATGCATGCTATATTGTATGAAACTCTATTCCATCACACAAATATGATGTAATTTTATGATAGTAACTTGATTTTGATGGCTTTGCCTGTGTTGTGTCTCTTTGTGGTGTTGAAATACAGGAGATTCATATTTAACACGATGCACACTTTGACTGCTGTAGCCATCAAAGGCCTGGCAGGTAAATACTATTATTTTATAAATATTGAACATTTATTATACACTGTTCCGTCTGTGGAACAATTTCCTTTCGCACTAGCGGACTGAAAGATGCTTTAGCACAGTAAAATACAGTAAAATATCCTAGATGGGAAATGTATGTTGAGCAGTGTGTGAGTGAGGGACATTAGAGTGGGTGAATTGTTCGGGTCTGCTTCCCAAAAGAGGAAGGCAGTGTAATGGAATCACCATCGGTAGTGTTGCAGGTAACCCCAATGAGCATTGCTCTGTGGTGTGGTGTGAAGCAGAGCAGACGCCCGGTTTGGTACACCAGGAGGTGTGGGTTTGAGTCCCGGTGGGACAACTCTACACCCCTTTGCTACATGCCCACAGTGTCAAAACATATCTGCACCACTGCTTGTGTGCAAGTTAAACTGCTGTGAGTTATTGCCTCTTGCCTCCATGTCACCTCTGTGGAGAAAACTTAACCCGCTGTCAACCAAAGCAGAGCAATTAAGAGAACATCCTTTCTATTGTGCTTTTACAAGATATTGAACAAACACTTTTTATGATATTGAGGTAGAGCCTTGTCTCACAAGGCTGGGGATCCAGAGGAAAGGACAGGAGGAAGGAGTTTAACTTTCACCCCCTTGTCTCCTGTCAGTGGCAGCCATATTTACCGGCCTGTACCTGGTGGAGCATTCAGAGGGGCGTTGGTTGCAGAAGGTGATGGGTGGCTTCGTGGCCTGGGAAGCACTACTCTTCGCCATGCAGGACCTACAAATGAGATGGAGGCAGAAAAGTGAGAAAAGTCACACTACTACACATGCACAGTGTATTGTAGAGGTGATTGAAATATAGGTCTACACTGTACATAGTTTTATTTTTACATTGTCATTCTGTTCATACTGGTAACGTGTATTTCATGTATTTAATTTTTAGGTGATGATGAAGAGGTCTTTCAAACTGTGAGTACTTATTGGAAAGGAATGTTGCAATTGTGTGTGTGTGTGTGTGTGTGTGCGTGCATGTGTGTGTGTGTGTGCGTGCGTGCGTGCGTGTGTGTGTGTGTGTGTGTGTGTGTGTGCGCGTCCACTCTCAAATAAACTGGGCTGACACATTTCTTCTTTTCCCTCCAGTATCACACAGAAGTCATTCTTTTCCTTGTCTTTTTCCTGGGAAATCTGGCCTTTCTTGTAGCCCTGTTGGTTGGTATTGGAATGACGTAGGCCGCACCACCAAAACCAGACGTGTGTTGAAGCCATTGACACTCCTCTTGTACATTATGTTGTTGCCAAATTATATGTTAAGGAAATAACTGATTAAAACTTTGTTATATTGTCTTTCTATTCGTATTATATTGTTGTGCAAATGTTTTTTATTCCACTGTTTTTTAGACAAAAACAAATTGTTAAATGAAATGGTTTGACAATAAATACTTTTGACTGTATTGTTTTTATATTCTTGATGTCGTTATTTATGACTATTTTTAGTAGTTGCTAGTTAGTTATCATTAGGCCTAGTAGTTTTAGGAGTCTGGTTCAATGAGATTAATCTCGAGGCCTAAAAGTGGGACAACTGCACATGCTGAAGGAGAACGTCCACGTGGTTGTTCCACTCCTTCACTGTAGGAGGCGATGTTGCATAGCAACGCCGAATAAGCATTCTACGCTAGCAGCATTCCAAACGATAGGATCAAGCTGTTGTTTCGCTGCCGTTTGTAAGCTTCGTTTTTATCATTTGCCAACCTACACCCCTGTTTCTAAAGCCAAGAAAGCGGCTAATATCGCCGAGACTTTCATATCCACAAAGTAATCGTCCTAATATCGCATGTCCTCTATCCAGAATCTCCAAACTTTCGGTATGTATGCCTCAAAACGTCGTCTACAAAGAACCTTGTTTTGTTTCGCACTCAGGCTATGTTAGGGATGCTTAGCTAATTGTGGCAGGAGGTAAAAAGATTTATTTGTTTCCGCCTAGACTAAACTAGACTTGTTAAACGTTCGATCTGTTTTGGTTTTTAATCTGATGTAGAACATTGTTATACATTAATCACCTGCTTAAAGAGGTCATATGTTTTATTGATTAGCCTAGCTGTATGCGCGGTATCGTGCAAGTCATCCGGTTAGCTAGCAAGGGATGTTTCGTTGCCTTTGTCAACAAGGGTTGACATGGGAACACTTATCTAACTCTATCCAGCTAACCATTTCGACGAAAGCATGTAGTTCTATCCTGCAAAACAAGTTGTTTGACAGACTGGGGGTTGACTTGGGTTTTGTAGTTATTATTTTCAAGGAGGGCCTTCTCCACGACCGCCGTCACAACACCCCCTCCCTGACTAGGAGGTCCCCTGAAAAGATTTTGTAGCTCTTCCTAGCGTAATTTCTGAAGTTACCCAACGTGTTTCTGATACATTATTAACTTATTAGAACTAGACCTCTGCCCCCTACATACCCTGACAAAAAGTTCAGTGTGGAACTCCCATATTCTGTTCTATGGTATGTGCTAGCGACATTACTAAGCTTAATTACCAAGAACTAGGTATTAGCTGTAGTTGTAATTTTGTTAGCGTCATTAGCCCATGTTCTTCAATGTGCGCAACAACGTTGCTGTGTTGTGATTCGGGTGGGGCGGGTTTTACTAAGAGATACAAACAATATATAAAGTGATCGGATATTTCCAGCCAAACTTGCCCACCAGTTCAGTTCGTGTAGGCTACCATCTAGCATGCAGTGCTAGCACGAGTTGCGAAGGCCGTCTTTGTTCGTCTTGATAATCAGTTGTGCTTGGTGTTTTTGTCCCACAAGATCCCTTTGCTGATGCAACCAAGGGTGACGACAAAATCCCGGCAGGGACAGAGGATAAAATCCACATAAGGATTCAGCAGCGGAACGGGCGGAAAACCCTTACCACTGTGCAGGGTATCGCACATGATTACGACAAGAAGAAGCTGGTGAAGGCCTTCAAAAAGGTAGATTCCCTCCTGCAAGCCAACTTGGAACTGGGGCCAATGAGTCACCTAGGTTTACCTGTTGTTAATGCCTCGTATTTTTCACTAGAGCTCTATTTGCACAAATTAACAAATGTGATTCCTTAGTGATATAATACCACTAATAATAATAATAATAATACTTATTAGTATGAGGCATCAAACACTTACAAGCAACTGAACTTAAGCTGTGTCGCACAGAACTACTTGCGTGTGTGAGGAGAGTAACTAAACATTTTATTTAGGTGTTTAAAAGCTCTCTTATATCAATGGCTGTAAATATAGCTCTTAAATGTATGTGCTGTAAGGCCACATATTCTAGACGAGAGAAAGGTGAGGCAAAGAATTACTACAGCACTATAATGTAATTGTAAGAGCTTCTACCAGAGCAGACCTTTGTTATTTGTTTTTACTGTAAAGGTTTTGGTCCAGCACTTGTCTGATATGCACACATTCTCTCTCTCTCTCTCTCTCTCTCTCTCTCTCTCTCTCTCTCTCTCTCTCTCTCTCTCTGAAAGAAATTTGCCTGCAATGGCACTGTGATTGAGCACCCTGAGTACGGGGAGGTGATCCAACTGCAGGGAGACCAGAGGAAAAACATCTGCCAGTTCCTCCTGGAGGTGAGACCCTAGTGCCCCCTCAGTGCCCGTGTGTGTGTATTATCGCACACTGCTGCAGCTTAAGTATTTTACTGTGAAAACACGTGTGCTGACGGTCGTTTTCAATATTGCATCTTCTTCCCCTTCATACATGCCCCACGTCCCCATTTCCTCTGCTGCTGGACAATCTGTTTGAGTCTACTCTTAACTTTTATGTGTTTGGGATGTTAGCCGGTGACCGTTTGTTCTTGTTTTGTACCTAATAAACCATTAAAGACATTTGGAGGGTGGTCACAGCAAATAGGACTTGTGAGCTCCGAACATTTTGGATGAGTAAAGACTATTGGCCAAAACACTTGAGGTTAGAACCAAGGCTGACGGCAGCATGGAGCGTATGAAGAAAAGTAGCGTTTGGGACCATTTCATTAAAATCAATGACACTGACGTGCGTTGCACTGTCTGCGATAGAGTGCTGAAATACAATAGCAGCACATCATCTATGTTATATCACCTGAAAGCGCGACACTTTAAAGGCTTCACAGGTGAGAATAGTCGCCAAAGCCAGCCTGCCGCATCTACCGACATGCTGGATGGTAGGAAATGTGGCAAACGGCGCTCACAGGCCATCACCCAAAAGATTTACAGAATGATCGAAAAGGATATGCTGCCTGTTGATTTTGTAAATGCAGAGGGCTTTGTAGAGCTTCTTGAGTTCATTGAACCCAACTACAAAGTGCCATCTCACCAGACCATAGCCTCATGCATCGAAGAGCATTTTGTCGAGAAAAAAGATGAGCTCAAAGCATGCCTTTCTGGCGTTGAATGTGTAACCATTGCGACAGACTGCTGGACAGCACTACCTACAGAGAATCATGTGACGGTGACCTGCCATTGGACTGATAAGGACTGGCAGGTTAAATCAGCAGTACTCCAGACAAAGACTTTGCCGGGCAGACACAGCGCTGACAACCTGGCTGCAACACTAAAGGAAGTGGTAGATGACTGGGGGTTGACGGGGAGGGTGCTCGCATGTGTCTATGACAATGCCAGTAACATCATGTCTGCCAAAGTTCCTGTGTGGGTAGCGGTGACGTGTTTTGCCCATGCTCTGCAACTGGTGATCAATGATGCATTCAAGCCGTTCGTGTACAAAGTAATATCTGCGGCCGGCAAGCTAGTTTGGTATTTTAGCCACAACACCATAGCCGCGATTGCACTCGAGGCCAAACAGGAGCAGTTGCAGCTCCCCAAACACAAGCTCATCCAGTCCAGCAAAACCAGGTGGACCTCTGTGTTCGACATGTTTGAGAGGCTTCTTGAACAACGGTGGGCAGTGACGGCCATCTTGTCTGACCACACCATCACAGCACCTCAGGATGCCGAAACACTTGAGATTACGGACGAATTCTGGGCAATAATGGCTGATCTTAAACCGGTCCTGGAAACCCTGAAATGTGCAACTACAGTCATGTCCTCTGAGAAGACTGTGGCGATCTCCTACATCTATCCCATCACCTTCAGCATCATCAACAAGCACATGGCCAATGCTGCCGGCGACAGGCCGCAGGTAGCAGAGTTCAAGGCAGCAGTTCGACAGTCATTAAGTGAACGCATGGAGGTAGGTTATTGTTTTGTCCTTTTATTTATTTATTTATTTATTTATTTAAAATATTTAATTCATTGTACACTACAAAATAAGAGGAAAAGCTCACACTATGCATACACTTTTTAACATTTTAACACATTCATTGTATACACCACTCATAGTCAGACTACAGGCTACAATTCTGAATATCCTGAGTGGTGAATTCAAGGGAAGATTCGTTGTGAAATGAAAATTGACTCATTAAAAGATTATGCCAAGTTTGTATGTTTGGAGCAATAGTGAGCTAGCCTGTTGCGTTTTTGTAGTTGATTATTTTTAACATTTTGCATAAAAGGTCCTGATATTCAAAACAAGGCATGGAGTATGTCGTCGTAACACCTTGTTTACTGCAATACAAGTAGTGATCCTGTATCTGTCTGTCCATCTTTTTGTCATCCATTTTGTCCCGCAGCTGTCTTTGACGTCTGCAGGGGATGCCAAACACACTCCCAATCACACACGCTTTTAGGGGAAACAGGGGCCAGGTTACCAACTCTGGGCTTTTAGGGGCCAGGTTACCAACTCTGATTTTTCTTATCAGAAGTGTTTTTAAAGCAAGCACATTTCATCATTTCATGCCGGCGCCATGTGAAGCTCACCAAACATACAAACACGTGACCTTTTAATGTGGCAATGTTCACTTCTACACCAAAACTTCCCTTTTGAATTATAGGCATTAATTCAGCCGTGTTGTTTTTCACAGGTTGAGTGCAACGAACGCTTGGTTTCTATGCCAGCGATGATCGCCTCTGCCCTGGACCCTCGCCACAAACACCTCCCGTTTCTGTCAAGAGAGAAAAGGCAGGCGGTTCTCTGCAAACTTAAGGACCTGTGCACTGAGCTGGAGAGTGCCCCTATTGAGGAGGACATGGACGGAGACGAAGAGCCAGGTGCTGCAGATGGAGAAGGGGGTGATGCTGTAATGGCGGGCCCATCCAATGGAGCCAGCCTCAACGAGAGCGCCATGAGCATGCTGCTGGGAGACGATTACAGCATGACTGATGTCAAAGACCCGCAGTGCGAGGTGGATACGTACGCGAAGGACAGCCGGCCCTCGCTTCAAAGCAACCCGCTCGATTGGTGGAGGGCGAACCAGACGCGCTTCCCCAGACTGGCGAGCTTGGCAGGACGCTTCCTTTGCGTCCCAGCCACGGCCGTGCCACCAGAGGAGGCTTTCTCTGCTGCAGGCCTCGAAACTGATCGGCTGCGTACTCGCCTGACCCCGGAGCACGTAGACATGCTTGTGTTCTTGAACAGAAATAAATGATCGGTTGCCGAGTGCGGTAGGCCGATACCTACAGAGAACACGAGAACGTTTCATTTGAAATTTTCACAGTATGTTCGTATGCATCATGACTCTAGGCCATTCTTCTTTGATGACGCTCTGAGCTTCCTTGAACTTAATTTTAGTGGACTACACTGCGTTTTGGACTCATTTGGAGCAACACATTCTCGCAAGAGCAGGGTGTAGAGATGAGTCTCGTATATACATTTCACATATTCTTGTTCAGACAGCCTACACGACACTCCTCACGACAACTTGCACGGTGAAAATGGACGGGTAAATAAATATAGGACTGGCTTTGTTTTGCTTGCTTGTGGACTCTAAAACTTGAAAGGAATGTTTGGTGTTGTGGTGCTCTACAACTCCTTTATAACTCTAAACACATTTCTCTCTGATCATGCTTATATATCCTCCACAGCAACTTGTCATCAAGTGCGGTACCCACTAGCTTTGTCCCTTTATAGTCAATGTCTCAAAGGAACATTTCTGGGAATTTCCCACCCACCTCAAGTTAAATTATTTGAGTTTTCCTTTTCTCATGCTCTTCCAGACGTTCTCTCTGAGTCTGGTGTGATTACTTCTGGTCCCAAGCTAGCATGGTGTCTTTGAACCAAGTAGCACCATTAGCTGCTGCGGGGTTCGGGACTAATGATGAATTGTTCCCCAAGTTGAAGTTCACTGACAATCCCTTGTCACTCTGCCAAAAAATGGGGCCGCTAACCCAAATGCTGTTGCACTTTAATTGCCTGTTCATTTGAGCTACTTAAGGAAGAGGAGTTGACTTCAAAAGCTGAAAACACAAGTGGCCTAAGCAACACTTTACTAGGGTATTGGTTTTGTTGCATGTTCTGACCAATTTAGCATGTACGCAATGATATGTGCATGTTGGATGCGTAAATTACATGTTGATATTTTTGATTTGATATGAGATATTATAAAAATGTTATCATTTTATTTTGTTTCCATTTATAGTAACATAACATTGTTAAAAGAAAGACGCTGTATAGCCTAAAATGTCCTTTATAGGAAATTGTAACCTATGATATTAGCAGACTTCACCTGCCTACCTACAGGCATCTCTGAGAACATTTTCACTTCCTGGCTGGTCTACAGTATGTATTGCAAGTGTGTGTGTGTACTGTGTTTTTTTAAATATATATAATAAATTCTTTTAAAAAAAATGTTTGTATTGGTTGTCCCTATTTCTGTTTGCCATGACCGTTGGATGAATTGGTTGGATAATATGTATGCAAATCCTGTACGAGTAGGCTAGAATAATGTTGATTTTTACAGTCTGAAAATTATTTGACGGTTCAATTGGCTGGAATGTGACTTAAGTTGGAGCCTTATTTTCATCAAAGGCCTCTGTGAAAATGAGCTACATTTAGCCCACATGTATTGATATAGCTACGTGAATAATTGTTCGAAAATCGATGTATATTTTTTTCAGCAGAAGAATATCATTTCTGAAGCGGGCTGTCAGAATATGTGCTTATTTTAATGGGAATCTTACTTCTTCTGTCGAGGAGGTTACATTATGTTTAAGCAGATTCTTCTTTGATGAAATCCGAGCCACCTTGGCAGAGGCCTGTGCTCTATACGTTTTCTAGTTTTTGTTCTATAACAGCGGTTGGGCCAGGCCCTTGACACCTGAGAAAGGGTTAGTCGTCAGAGCGGTTTAGCACTGTTACTAGTCGTGTCAACAATGATCGATTCGGCGATCCAATCCGATGCGGGGCATGGACGATCCAGGATCGATGCGGCAATTTTTTTAAGTTTCCATTACTTCTGTGGATATTTCGAGAGCAAATGAATGTTAAATTAAATAAAAGTACTTCAAAGCATTGCCAGACTGATACAGACTGATCCAGACTGATACAGAAAACAGCCAATAAATTGTTGCTCAGTATCTGACTACTTGTATTGCCTCATCATGACTGATGAAACATTTGCTTTGCTTTCAGTAGAAATGTAATGCATTGCAATGCATTGTAGAATTGGATCGAATCGGATCGCTACCTCCCAAATCTTGATCGAATCGGATCGTGAGGGCAGTGCCAATCCATACCACTAACTGTTACCACCACACGACTCTGCTGTGGTGGTGGTGGTGTTGCTGCATGTTGTTGAGCAGTTTGAATGGCAACCAGCTTTCAGCTTTGCCTGTTGCTTTGTGTTGACCTCAGACTATTAATTTAATTTTGTCTGGCCTGCCAGGCTCAAATAATTACATAATAAAATATAATTACTGGATGCTCTCTCAACTGACTCAGCTCTCTCTCCCTCTCTCTCTCTCTCTCTCTCTCTCTCTCCCTCTCTTGCTCTCTGTCTGCAGATAAACATTGTGAAGGAGGAGCAGCTGAAGGTGCACGGCTTCTAGAGGGATGCCATGGGCGTCAGGACCCAGGGCACTGCGGCCACCACTAACACCAACACCACCGTTGGGCTGCTTCCCTCCCCCTCCCTCTGCTTCAACACCCACAATGCCGTGATCACCTAAGTTAAGCAACGTGTCTGATGCACAGCAATAAAGGTTTTATGGGTTTTGTGTTAAAATGCAAAAAAAAAACAAAACAAAAAACAAGTCTGGTCAGGTTCTTGTCCTCGCCCCATTCCATCCCCTCTCCTCCATTGTTAGCTCATGAAGGAGAGGGCATGGGAGGTCGGTTATGGTGCTGCTTTTCTCTAGCTGCTACTACACTATGGTGGCTTGACAGTAGTTAACGTTTCAAAGTATCTTTTTTCCCCCCACTTACTGTAAATGTCCGCAGAGCTTGAGGTAAAGTCTTTTAATTTTTTTTAACGAGCCTTCTGTTAAAGAGGCTGACTGTTCATAGCAAATTTTTTGCTGCTGCGTTCATTGACACGATAGTGAAGTATACCGCACGTGCGTAATGCGCAGCATTTTAATAATTCACCTTTGGTGTCGGTTCAGGTGATCAGTTTACTTTTAGATTTATAATTTGGCTTTTTACTGAAACGGGTAAACTTGAAAGGAATTGGAAACCGGTGTGCATATTGAATCATCTTATCTATGCAATGTTTACCATCATTTGCTAGCTGCCTTTTATATACCATTAGTAACATCTAAGCACTGAGCGCTTGGCTGTCCTTTTGTCAGAAGTCCTCCTATGCTTCTCTGCCAACACTCCAAGGGTGTGCTCACTCGACAGAAGTCACAGGCTAATGAGATTGAGCTGAGCTTTAGCCTGCCTGAGCAGTGATGGGAGAGAAAGTGATGGGAGATCTTCCAGGGGATATCCTCAGTCAGCTCAGAGTGAAACTACACATGCCCATGCCACACTCCATTTGATGGCTGATGGTTTTTGCAAAGCTTACCAGACATGATGGAAACGGCCATGACTTCTTGTTCTTCTCCCATGCTGAACAAGAAAGACAAAACACGCCCCCTCCCCCTCGGGTAGACTTGGTTGTTAGGATGGATCTGCTGTAGAGAACTAATGCCAGCCTGAGGGAGTGAGCCCCCTGTGTATTTTGTAATGGCAGGGAATAACACAAGGCTCATCTCCTGTGTCTGTGCAAAGATGCCATTTAGATGTTCATCACCAACGTGTGCAATATTCTTGTCATCTGGTAATACTGATAAATGGCTGTGCAATACGTATGACTGATTCCTTCCAAAAAAAAACAAAAAAAGATAGTAAGATAAACCACTAATACTATTAGTCTGCTTCCTTGGTGACATCATGGCTGATCTTGTGGTAGGTTTTGGCTTAGTTGATAGCGGCATTCCAGGGGAGGAGTCAAGAGTATTCTACAGCCTTGCTGACTTTAATGTTGTGCCTACAGTCTTATCAGCAGGCCATGCCACCTACCATAGTTAGTGATCGAATCATTTCTGAGGACTGTTACGCGAAGGTGAAATCAGCGGGAGCGGTTTAATAGTGCTCAAATGTCAACATTTTAGGTCATATTTTTTATTGCCCCTCCTCCACAAAGTTTTACGTACTCATCGAGTCTTTCTGTACTTTATACAATGCAAAAAAAAAAAAAAAAAACCTTTTTGTGAACCAAAATTAGAAGATTTTGCTTCAAAGTTTTGTGGTATGTTTACATTGCATATTAACATTTGTTACAGCTGTTACAGTTGAGCAATAACTTGGATTATGTTTTGACATCTACAGTTTCTCTCAGACAGTGGTTGCTGAACTTATGTTGTGCTTTGTTTTTAAAAAATTCAAATAACAGAATCAATGTGAACTCCCTGATTTGAAGTGCATGAGGATGCATTGTGTATTTGTCTACGACTCGGCAGTTTAATACTTGAGCATCATGTTGAAACATTATTATTACGGAATAAAAATTAAGAAAAGACGGTTAATTTGTTCTTGTGTTCATTTTTGGAACTCACCCACACACACCTCTTATGGCATAAAGTTTGTTTGCCAACTGAACGCAGGTGTCCTCGGTTTCACCTGAAACCAGACGGGTCTGTAAGCAGTGCCTGAGATGCCGCTCATGGTCACCCTGCCTCCAACTGTCTGGCGCTGGCCACCTCCAATGTCCTGTCTAACCCTAACCGCTAATCCCCTTAGTTTTGACCTTATGCTCACGGTAGAAATGTGACCAGGAATCCTCTTAGCAACACGGGGCGAGCAGCATAGGTGGGATGGGCCTTAGCTGCAGTGAGGTTGACCTGTGAGGGATAGTTTGTTTCTCATCTCAACTAGGATAAGCAGTATTTGGGTGGGGGTGGGGGGTTAAATGTCCAGTATATGTGATAATTATAATATGCATCGGTAAAACACATGGTGGATCAACAATCTTTTCACAACATCAACATAGTTGAAGATGTTCAGCCACTTTTATCAGGGAAATGCTGTCCATACACAGATGTTGGCTCACAGAGCATGATTTACTGGTCACTCCAGGCTGCATATGTTTCATGAAAACAACACAAGTGCTCAAATATACACAGAAATGCTCATAATGATAAGTTTCTTTAAAAAGGTGAGTAAATGTTGAATTCTTCAAATAAATTGTACTTTAAAGCTGCACTATGTAGGATGGTGGTCAGAGTAGGTTTTGCAACTATGCTGTTCATTGAAACTGCTGCATATTGCCAATATTTACTAATAAACAAATTTTCAGAGGTATGACTAAAGTACAATAGCCTAAATATTAAAGTGAAAATGTATTTCTATAAATTCAAAATGGTAGATAATGGAAAAAGTCCCCCTTTTCATGTATGAAAAATGCAAATTTGAGCAATGAATGCTTAGAATTAGTAGCCTGGTTCACACCAGACGGCGTATGTGTAGCTTCGGCGCCCCCTGGCGGAGCAGAGCTACACACACAACGTCTGGTGTGAACCAGGCTATAGAATTCGATGGTGGTGGTAAATATTCATGAAAAACATTTGTGAATGGGCAGCATGGTTTCTGATGACTGCTTTGCATCTGTGGTGCATGGAGTCGACCTACATCTGGCAACCTAGTGAACCTAGTTCACTTGATTTAGCTTGCTTGATGGTGCGTTTTGGGGTCATTGTATTGTTGAAACATCTACTTCAAAAGCCTATGGCAACGTGACTTCCAGTATCCTGATGTAGGCCTACTCAAACTGATCCATGATCTCTGGTATATGGTAAGTAAGACCAACACCGCAGTAGGCTACACATGTTTTTTGAAGATGCTCAGTATGTTTATATGATGTTTTTAATTCCGAATTAATAATTCCGAATTAAATAGTTCCATCGAGTTTAATTTCATATTTACTTTAATTCCAGATGTTAACATGACGTTTTCAAATTAAACGTCTCATGTAAACGTAGCAACTGTGGTGTTGACTATATGAGGAATGACCTCTTGCGACCTACAAGGCACATAATGGGCAGGAACAGAGACTGTTTTACCTATAGGCAAACAGCTTGTGCAAGTGCCTATGGCCCCATCCAAACTGCCCACTGCAGGGCCCCCCAACAGTCAACCACGCCATGGTAAATGTCAGAAAAAAAAGAATTCAAAAGAGTCCCATGTCGCTTAGGGCCCCCAAATGGGTATAACCGCCACTGCCTGGCTCCTCTTCTAATTCATTGTGATGGTATAGAAAGTGAAGTGGAAGCCCATTGGGAAACTCAAACTCCCATTGTCATTGTGAGACAGCACTCCACAGCACACAAGTGAACACTGCACACAACAAAATTGCATTTATGCCTCACCCGTGCAAGGGGGCAGCCCTCAGTGGCGCCCCATGGGGAGCAGTGCGGTGGGACGGTACCATGCTCAGGGTACCTCAGTCATGGAGGAGGATGGAGGAGAGCACTGGTTGATTACTCCCCCCACCAACCTGGCGGGTCGGGAGTCGAACCGGCAACCTCTGGGATGCAAGTCTGACGCCCTAACCGCTCACCCATGACTGCCAAGGGAATTGCCAAGGGAATTGCCAAGGAAATAGCCAAGGGAATTGCCAAGGAAATAGCCAAGGGAAATAAAGTTGCTCCACCGGATCTTGGACCTGGTCCTTTTGGGGTATTACACTACTAGAGGTCTGACCACGACACAGAAGAGCGGTGCATAACCACCCGCAACCCCAGTGATGGCCACATTATTACAGGGATGCTTTTGTTTTTAAGATCATAGCTGCAATAAATTATTAGGACAATAAATAAGTAAATATGTAAATAAGTAAACAAGTCAGCTAAACCAACAGCTTGTTTTCCTAGTTGGACAAAGATGCCCCAGTACTGACAAGAAGTAATCAGAGCGTTTTACACCGGGTGTGGTGTGGACTGTGGCGAGGTATACGCTGCTTCTCTAGTCAGACGCTGGCCGGCTGGCTGGCTGTCTGTGTGTGTTTTTTGTGTCAGCAGTTTTCTTGCCCATACCTCATGCTTTTTTTTTTTTTTTGCAGGAACAGACGGTGGAGTGAAAGGAGCCTGAGGCTACTCTGCGTCCTCTCCGTGCCACTCAATTAATTCCGCCAAGAAACAGGCGCACGAGAACAAGAGAGATGGAGAGAGACAGGAACTGCTGCGGAGTTAATGATGGATGCCTCCTCCTCATTGGCAACCGTGTCTCTTCTCCGTTTGTTTCCTCTGCACCCCATTTGTATTGCATGGTCATAATGATAAGGGTAGTATATAGGCCTACTTAGACAAGCTTGGGTTAGATCATTTAGTCCTTGGAAAACTAGAGGGGCACGATACTTATAAGTCAGGTTTACGTCAACTCAGGTTTAACTTAGCTCTAGGTCCTCTTGGCCATCTTTTTTTTTTTCATTTAGTTTACCACACATCATAAAGGTTAAAAAAGAAAAGAAAATATTGAACTTAAGTTTCATTGTGGATGTATGGGAAAGGAATGGAATGATCATAACAGACTGGGAAGCAGCATAATTGAAAGGTCATGCATATGCATAGGCTATCTCCTATTTGTAAAACAACAGAATAGAGTGCTAGATTTGGCAGTCAGTGGAATCTGTTATTTTTGAGCAGCTTTTGCCAGAGGCCAACCAGCTGTCTCTGTTTTTATTTTTTACTCCATCGCTGTCTACACTCGCTGTTATACCACAAATTCATTAGTGCCCCAATGACTTACTTACACCATCATTGACAGTCAGTATTTTTATCTTTGTGTGATTTTATTTTTATGTGGTCAGTCAGTCGGCCAGTCAGAGGCTATTGACGTGATTGTTGGCACTTTATTTGACTTGGTACCGCACCAAACCAACCAGCAGAGGGACACGGTACCTTCTGCTGTATGTTCGTACTGTAGGCCCATTTCTGGATGAAGGATTCTTTGTGTGTGTGTGTGTGTGTGTGTGTGTGTGGTAGGCCCACATTTCTTAGTGCATTCCTTGACTTAGATTTTTTTCAAAAAGGCAAATGCTTTGATACACAGAAGATAAATCATAAAAAAGATGTAATTTTCAATCATGACAAGCTCCTAAATATTAGTAAAAGCTCCTCATTTTATTTCAGCTCTCAAACCCTCCCTTTTGTCATGGTAGATTGACAGTGAAAGTAAATTAGTGCTTCGATGTGCCACACGTGTTCCAGACAAGATGGTCCACACAGAAGAGGCCAAGGTATCCAAACAATAATCTCGGGCTTATTAATTGATGTGCTTAGCAGGTGCAGGTGTGGTGGAGCTTATTGAGATGCACGTGCATCTGGAGCGCTCTTCCTTCGTACTCTTTGATCAGCTCTGCTGCGATATTATTTTCC
The DNA here is from genome assembly GCF_034702125.1 of Engraulis encrasicolus. Classification (NCBI taxonomy): domain Eukaryota; kingdom Metazoa; phylum Chordata; class Actinopteri; order Clupeiformes; family Engraulidae; genus Engraulis; species Engraulis encrasicolus. Next base: position 34,595,449 of record NC_085865.1, on the reverse strand, counting down.
TGTCACTTTCCCCTGCAAATTGTTTACCTGTCAACCCAGTATAGTTATTCAGACCTCTGCAGCATCCTGGCTTTAGATGTATTATGAAGCAAGCAGGGTTCTAACATACCAAGCTATTACTCTGTCTGCACATAAGGCTTTCATAACAAAAAAATATTCTAATAGGCCTAACTCAAATAGAATAAAACTAAAATTATTATACTGTATACTATTTTGTCACCAACATACAGTGCCCTCCATTATTATTGGCACCCCTGGTTGAGATGTGTTTTTTAGCTTCCAATTATTATTATTTTTCTCTAAATAATATGGGACCTTAATGGAAAAAAAGAGAAAAATCCAACCTTCAATACAAGTGCATTTATTCAGTGGGGAAAAAATCCCACATAAAGAAATAATTATTTGACATCAAATAATGTGTGACACAATTATTAGCACCCCTGTTGTTAATATTTTGTACAACCCCCTTTTGCCAACAAAACAGCACCTAATCTTCTCCTATAATGTTTCACAAGATGGGAAAAGACAGAAAGAGGGATCTTCAGCCATTCCTCTTTGCAGAATCTCTCTAAATCATCCAGAGACCTGGGTCCTCTCCTCTGTACTCTCCTCTTCAGCTCACCCCACAGGTTCTCAATGGGGTTGAGGTCTGGGGACTGAGATGGCCATGGGAGGAGCTTGATTTTGTGTCTGGTTAAGCATTTCTGTGTAGATTTGGCCATATGTTTAGGGTCATTGTCTTGCTGAAAGACCCAGTGACGACCCATCTTCAGCTTTCAGGCAGAGGGCAACAGATTTTGATTTAAAATGTCCTGGTATTTCAAAGCATTCATGATGCCATGCACCCTAACAAGCTTCCCAGGGCCTTTGGAAGCGAAACAGCCCCACAGCATCACTGATCCACCCCCATACTTCACAGTGGGTATGAGGTGCTTTTCAGCATGCGCATCTTTCGTGGCACGCCAGACCCACTTAGAGTGTTTGTTGCCAAAAAGCTAAATCTTGGTCTCATCTGACCAAAGCACGCGGTCCCAGTTGAAGCCCCAATACCGCTTGGCGAACTCCAGACGTTTGCGTTTATGATTGTGGGTGAGGAAAGGTTTTCTCCGTGCATGCCTCCCAAACAGCTTGTTGGCGTGTAGACAGCGCCTGATGGTTGATTTGGAGACTTTGTGACCCCAGGATGCTACCATTTGTTGTAATTCTGTAACAGTGAGCTTTGGAGATATTTTGATTTCTCTTACCATCCTCCTTACTGTGCGTGGTGGCAAAATAAACTTGGGTCCTCGTCCAGGCTTGTTTACCACTGTTCCAGTTGTTTTGAACTTCTTAATTATTCCTCTCACAGTAGATATGGGCAGCTGCAGTTGAGTGGCAATCTTCTTGTAGCCTCTGCCTGACCTGTGAAGGTCGACGCACATCTGCCTCACTTGTATGCTGTGTTCCTTTGTCTTTCCCATGTTTAAGAGTGGATAAGAGAAATGGCCTCGGTGTCACGTCATATTTATACCCCAGGGAAACAGGAAGTGATGAATTACTAATTAAATGTTCCTACATACTCTGGTAAACTTTGTAAACTACTGTAGAAATGACAGAAATGCTTCAATTATATTTATTTCCTGGGAATTGTTAAGGGTGCCAATAATTGTGGAACAGGTGATTTAATGAAAAATAATTATTTTTTAGTCAGGGATTTTTTTTATTTTCCTACAATTCATTTGAGTTGAAGGCTACATTTTCCTAAAATGTTCAGTGTGACAGTATTCTTCTGCAATAAACACTGAATTTATTTTAAGGCTTTTAACACATCTCAACCAGGGGTGCCAATAATTATGGAGGGCACTGTATATTTGTTTTAAATGGCACTGGCATGTCCTAGAATGGACTACTTATAGAGCGTGTGCCTTGAGAGGCCCTCTTCAGGGCATAACTGTATAGATTATCAGGAAGGTAATTTTAAGTGCAGGCTTCATACACCATTCCCAGCACTAGAACCGGACAGTCTCATGACTTAGAAACAATGAGGAAGCCCAAATACCTGTACATGCCATGGGCCTATACGCACATGCAAATCCCACCATATTGATCACTGGCCAAATAAAAAAATATATCATCAATAATTCCCAGCACAATGGAAGAGTTTGCAGTAATGTAGATTATTTAAGCTACTGACCTCCAATCCACCTACCTATGTAAAGCACAGGCGAATAACACAAGTTGTCTTGACTGCCTTCATGTCATGTCTTTGCTCGAAATTGGATCACATCGAAAAGTATCTTCAGAGCAACTGAGTACACAAAGTATATATGGATCATCATCCTCATCTCTGGGCACTGCTAAAATAATGAGGATTGGCCCGTCCATAAGCTCCTGCCAAGTAAGATCAGTCACCTGTCATACCCATTTGTCTCAGCAGATGGCACTGCGCTGTTGGTAGCGGATGAGATCTGTGATACTTATTGCCTAGACAAGGTGTTATACTGTAGGCCTATGTTGTAGGCTTTACTTGATCTCCAGTTCAGTGTCTCCCTGCTGCAGACCGGAAATATCAGGGAAGGGAACAAATTGTCTTGAAAGATATGCTTCACTCGGGTCCAGGTTTGTATTTACTTTCTGTGCTACAGTGACTCAGTTAAGTAGCCTATGGAAACCATTTAAGTTGCATAGTAAATGCACAGATTTGACAGCAAAAGGTGACAGTCTGTGGCTTTTTTGTCTGTTGATTGTTCGTTTTTCTGTTCACAACAAACAATGCAAGAATATAGTGTGTGTGTGAGAGAGAGAGAATGCGTGACTGGGGGCTGCCAGATTCTGAACAGGCACACCGCCTTCTCTGTTAATAGCGCTGAAATATCCCCAATTAAAAGTGGAGGCAGGGGACTGTGTGTTTTCCTTGGCCCAGACCTGCTTGCTGTGGCCCGTGCCAGGGAGAGAGAGAGGCTGGGTTTGGGTTCTGTTGCAATATGTTCCTTTGAACGCTCCATTTTTAGATGAGAGGTGGGGATGGCTCCTCTCTGCCTGATGGGAGAGTGTGAGAGCGCCATATGTGATATCTTACACGTACGTATCCACAACGTAGCCTACGTAGGCCATGTCATGATGTTCTTTCCTCATGCATTCTATCTATCCATAGCTGACATGTTTAAGGTTAATTGGTGTGAGACATACGAAAAAAGAATGTGCTAAAGGATTAAAAATAAAACTTGTGATTTCATTCCTCTCATTACCTGAGCTGTTCGTGGAGTTTTATTGCTGCTTCTTTAATTGAGCACCTTAAGGCAGGTAAATGATGAGCTTTGTGATTGTCAGTGTGATTTTTGTCGTGGAGACTGAAGCTCAATCAACTTGAATGCCATCTCTTTTTTTGTTTCAGATTTCACAGTAACTCACTAGACTTTATTTACTGGATTATCGGCCCAAAGATGACCAAAGTATATATATCTAAAACAAATCTATCTACATATCTGTGCTCTTTCAGCCACACAGTTATATAAGCTATTGCATCACCTTATACTGACCTATGGTGTTATTACCATGTTATAACATAGAACAAAAAATACATTTTCTCTTTCCTTGACAAAAGTCTACTCAAACTGTAATCTAATTTACAAATGCGTTGTTTTGTTGTTTTTAAAATCATGTCCTATGCTGAAAGACACACTTTTTTTCTATCATGAATATGTAACATGAATAAGTCCTTGAGGATATGATTGTTTAGCAAATTTAGTGGAGAGGAGGGGAGAAAAGGGAGAAGAGTGAGAGAGGAGAGGAGAGAACAATATGAGAGAGGAAAGAAGAAAGTGGAGAGAGGACACAAAGATTGAGCGAGGAGAAAGGAGAGAGAGGAGAAGCGTGTAAAATGAGGGTAGAAGAGAGGAAAGAAGAGAAAAGCAGAAAGATGGAGAGAGGGTGAGAAAGGAAAGATTACATGAGAGGAGAGAATAACATATGGAGAGAGTGCGAGAGAGGAGAAACAGTAGAGAGGCAGGAGAGAAGAAAAGGAAAGAGTGAGAGAGGAGAAAGAGATGTATAAAAGATAGAATGAAGAAGAGGAGATGAGAAAATGGTAAAGACTATGAGAGAAAGATATAGAGATAGAGAGACTAGAGGAGAAAATGGAGAGAGGAGAAGGGAAAAGGAAAGAGTGAGAGAGGAGAAAGAGATGTAGAAAAGATAGAGTGAAGAAGAGGAGATGAGAAAATAGAGATAGAGAGACGAGAGGAGAAATGGAGAGAGGAGAAGGGAAAAGGAAGAGAGGAGAAGGGAAAAGGGAGAGAGAGGCCTGCTGGACCCCCCACAGAGCAGCATCAGCGCAGTGACAGGTGCTGGAGAGAAAATGGGCAGTGATTTAGCATCCAGCATCATCTGTCCACTCTGACGCTGTCATCCGCTGACGACCAGATTCATCTGATAGCCACTTAACACACACACACACACACACGCTCACTCACTTTCTTGTACGCATGCAGACACGCGTGCACACACACACACACACACACACACACACACACACACACACACACACACACACACACTCGCTCACTTTCTTGTCCTCATTGTCATGCTCTCTCTCTCTCTCTATCTCTCTTTATTTATCTCTCTCTCTTTCTCTCCTACACACACACACACACACACACACACACACACACACACACACACACACACACACACACACACACACACACACACACACACACGCTCACTTTCTTGTCCTCATTGTCATGCTCTCTCTCTCTCTCTCTCTCTCTCTCTCTCTCTCTCTCTCTCTCTCGCTCTCTCTCTCTCTCTCTCTCTCGCTCTCGCTCTCTCTCGCTCTCTCTCTCTCTCTCTCTCTCTCTCTCTCTCTCTCTCTCTCTCCACGCACACACACACATACACAATAGCATTTGCTATACCGGCGTCCATGTGCTCAGACATACTTGAGCACATCAGCATGAGACACTTTTGAAATTGACAGCTGGTGTCACTGCTGATGAGGAACAAAAGCAGTCATCGTGACTCCAAATCTTGAAAATCTTGGAAAAGATTTAAATGCACGCAACTTGCACCATAATGTTCATCTCATTTTACTTTGTAAAGAGTTGATTCTGGACATCAGGAAGTTTCCCAAGTTATAGGCCTACTTATACTCGTAACATTTCTACACAAGACTGACAGATACAGTCCTTGTGTCATTACATTCTTAGTGTCCTAATGTTACTTTGGGCAACCAGGCTAAATTCTATCCATTAGGCCCATAGATTATATTTCTGCAATACAACGTTAGGGTACTCAACATTTCTGGGTTACACCATTGGGCCTAAGGAGGTCATGACCAGACTACTACATCAGCTCAGGTCCTTCAGCTAGATAGCCCATGAAACTGAGTGAGCGTGCGTATTAAAAATAAGCAACAACAACATCTCTGATGGATGTCGCCTCCTGTCCTGTCCTCCCATAATGCTTTGTGTCTTGGCAGTGCCACAGTGAGAGGGTGACAGAGCCCTAAGGAGCTGGGAGGAGGACGACAGCCTCAGCCACAGCCAAGGACACAGCACCTGCTGGGCCAGAAGAACAGAAGACGGGGGCTCTACAGGGTTATAGCACTTAGGCGTTTTAAGAGCATGGATGATTAATTCACAGAGGAGTTTAGTTCACATGCTGGTGTATGAGACACTGCCTCCCTGCTATTTAGATAATACCAGGCAGAGACAACAAATGGGTAAAGATGAGTGGCGAATACCCTCGATTGTGTATTATGTGTATTATTTCTGTTCTTCTTTTTTGTGCTTAATAGTGTATTGTTATGTGTATTATTTATGCTCTTCTTTTTTGTGCTTGACAGTTTAAGACTTACAAACATTAATCTTGTACATTTGTGACCTCCCTCTTGCTTCAGGCAACTGTATAATGACAATAAAATTGTTGAGATCTTGATATCGACAAATACAAGAATATGAAACGATCTAATCTTCAACTCCATATGCATGATATCGTTGATGTCAGAAATGTCAGGCCTTGTATGTGTACACTTAATCATAATGTGGGCTATGTGTAAAAAAAGGGTCACTTTGTGAAAGCAGATTCCTATTTCTTAATTTATTCAGGCATTTTTTCTCCAAAACAGCATTGCAGCCAATGCAACCTAAAGGCACACAAAGACAAAATTATACTTATTTTAATGACAGCTGCTTTACTTTTGCTTTGAATTTTCCTCTAAAAGCAGATGTAGGCCTATTTGTTTGTATTATACCACAGATGTGTGTGTGTGTGTGTGCGTGCATGCCTGCGTGCGTGCGTGCGTTTGTGCGTGCGTGCATCCAATCTCCGGCAGTGCATTTCTGCTCAGAGAAAGTGAACAGAACTGCATCTTTGAACACTATTAAACACACATAACAATTAGGGCTGACAGGCGTTATGGCATATTGAAATGAAACGAAATGAAAGAAAACTCAGGGACAGCTCTGAATCATTTCAATTAGTGCATAAAACTTGGGGGGAAAAAACTAAAACATAAAACCATTCTGATGCATCATTTTCTCCATGTAACGTTAAGAGGAGGCTGCATCGCTTTGTCAGTAAGATGACTGACTGTAAATATGTTAATTGAGTGAACAAATATTCGTCTTGTGTAAACTGTCACAACATAACACCTCCCCCACCCGCTTCCCACTGAAAAAACGACCTAATTGCCTCAGTGCAAGTTTGCATGCAGTGATATACACAAAGTAGTTCGATTCAGCAGTTATTTGATAGGTGTGAAAGACTTAAAGTATCATTAAAGAATATGCAATGTGAATGTTGATGGCAAGAGCTTTTGAAATGCACTTACCATTTATATTACATTACATTACATTACATTACATTGCATTTGGCAGACGCTTTATATACAAAGCGGCTTTCGAAAGAGGACATAATCAAGCCAACATCACAAGCACAATACAAAGTGCACAGGAAATATACAGAACAACAAGTGCAGTTGCAAACTTACCATTTATATGTGACTTAAAGAGACGGTAACTTAATAAATTAAACATTCTGTCACAAACATACACAATAAAGTTGTCAGTGTTATTTCAGCATTAAAAGTAAGACCAACATGAATGCTGAATTCAACCCTGTAAGTGTTAATACAGCAAAATGTCTTTGCTACATGACTAATGTTTCTGCGATACCCATTCCCATCGTCTTTTCCACCTTCAAGCAGTAGAATATTCTGGTCTCTGCCAACCTTCTTTCGAATGACCAAAAATATCACAGCCCATCCATATTTCTCTCCCTTGTCTCCGTATCGCTCTATCTAGATCGTCTGCGCCTCACACTAGCCCTGTCAAACTTTTTAAAAAGAGCACCAAAAAGTGATTTTAAATAGCAGTGTGCATGACTAATGACGGAAACGTGTTAAAATCATTGCAGCAAAAGTCCTTGGAAGACAAATGAATTTTAAGCAGAATAATTAAGTTAATTAACAAATTTGCATGCATATTCATCAAGCCATTGAAGTCTCTCCAGCTTGGCTTGATGAACACGGGCGTAATAACCATCTCATTTACATGCTGCGTTCTACTGCCATTCCCAGCCCAAGATGAAAAATAATAATAATAAAAAATGTTGGTGTGTGTGTGTGTGTGTGTGTGTGTGTGTGTGTGTGTGTGTGTGTGTGTGTGTGTGTGTGTGTGTGTGTGTGTGTGTGTGTGTGTGTGTGTGTGTGTGTGTGTGTGTGTGTGTGTGTGTGTGTGTGTGTGTGTGTGTGTGTGCGGGGGTGTTGGGGGGTGTCGCTCACATGTACAGTGTGCTGTCTCACATTAGCTTTCTCCCCTAGTGCCTGCCAGTGCCTCTGTGTGTGCCAGCTATGGTACAGTAGCCCTCGGCTTTGTGACCTCTCTCTGCCTGCTCCACCACCCCTTTCCCCACCCCTTCCCCCACCATGCTCATGGGCGCAGTGTATCTGCCATAGAATCCATGTGGGAGCCGAGTGCAAATGCTTGTGAACAGCAGTGCAAGCCTCTGGGTAAACCGTTACCCAGACCTGTCATAACCAGGCAAGCAAACTGAGCAATTTCCTAGGGCCCCCAGCAGAATGCCCCCCCACCCCCATCCAGTAACTGGTCATGTACTTGTATTCAAATGAGAGCAATGCCAACTTTGTGAATGAGGCAAACCCGATGTAAAAGATGTAACCCAAAGCAAAGTGTGATGATACTGCTACAGTATTTCTCAACATTTCTCAACATTCCCTGGCCTTCCCCAATTTGAAGAGGAGAAAAAGGGGGCCCCAAGTCCATTTTTACCTACGGCCCCCAAATACCCTGAAAAGGCCCTAGTACCACCACCACCACCACCACCAGGCAGGCAGGCCCCCCTCCTCCCCCATGTAGCCAGCCCAGCCTGCCCAGACTGGTGCTCCCCTGTGTGCCTGCGCCTAATGCCCCTGCCTGCACCCCCAGTGCCACCATTACCACCACTCTCTGGGGTATAGGCTTGGCAGTGTGCCCCGGCGTGTGGCTCTGGGGGCTTGTGGAAACAGGGGGGTTGGTTGGTTGGTTGTTTGGGTATAGAGGCGTGCGTGCGTGCGTGCGTGCGTGCGTGCGTGCGTGCGTGCGGAGTGGGGGGTGGTATCAGACTGCGCTGTGCTGAATTTGTGCCTCTTCTCTATCTCTGCAGGGCAATCTTCAAAGTCAGCAAGGTGTAACAGGACAGACTGGCAGGCTGGCACACAGAGGCTAAGGACTAAGGACTCTCTCTCTCTCTCTCTCTCTCTCTCTCTCTCTCTCTCTCTCTCTCTCTCTCTCTCTCTCTCTCTCTCTCTCTCTCTCTCTCTCTCTCTCTCTCTCTCTCCCTGTCTCTTTCTTGTTCTCAGTGTCCATCTGTTCTTATTCTCCTCCATGCAGAATTCTTTTTCTGTCTTTTTCTCTTTCAGTTTGCCTCTCTTCCTCTGCCAAGATCTCTCTCTTTTTCTCTCTTTCAGTCTGCTATCAAACACACTTGCTACACATTCTGTATGTCAATGCATATTTGTCTCTGTGTATAAATGTATTTGCTTAAATATTTCGACAGTTCTTTGTCCAACGATTCTTTATCTTGGTAGTCCAAGTTGCCTGCTGCACTATGCTGTATGTCACTCGCACCCTCAGTTTTTGGCTAATGAAACCACATTCTTTGAAACTATCTTTTAAAAACTCAAATTGCGCCTCCCCCTCTTAACTGAATGGATTTCTGTTTATATTTTCCCCCTGAAGGCTCGGCACGGCTCTGTCTCCCCAAAGTGATGATATTGTATCTCCGCACATATGGAACAATTAAGATACCCAGTCAAACCGTCTGCAAAACAATCCACGGCAGCGCATCATTAGAATTATTTTGCAATTGCGGCGTTAGCCACGGGCCTAACCCAGGTTCATATTGATGCCGCACTTTTTAAGGGTAATTTGAGCAGAACGCAACATATGTTCGACACGTTCTGGGAGTGAGAATTCTCCATCGGCACGTCTCCCTGTAGATCTCCCTTACACGCACACACACGCATACACACACATACACAAACGCACATGAACACACGCACACACATGCGGGAATGCACACACGCACACACATACATATATGCGCGAATGCATGCACACACACACACACACACACACACACACACACACACACACACACACACACACACACACACACACACACACACACACACACACACACACACACACACACACACACACACACACACACACACACACAGCAGACACACTTGTGCCAGCCAAACTTACAGAGGAGAGCAGCCCAACCCACTCCGGGCTGTGTATATGAGGCAGCCGAGGGATGAGATTGCCATGTAGACTCTCAAAGGACAAAGAAGTGTTCAGCAGAGACACCCAGCCAAAGACCGAAAGTAACGGATATACCCAGTGAAAAGGATTTACTGACGAAACATGAGCCGAACTTTAGAGGAGCATTATATGAATATTAGAAGAGAGCATTCAGTGCATTCCGTGTGACTTTCTGTGTCTTGTCTTTGTTATCTTCATCTGTGTCCCTCATTAAAATGTACTGATGTAATTATCTTCTCAGTCTATTGTGCGTGTGACAAGGCTTTTGCATACTGTAGGCATGCATGCGTTGATGTTTTCACGCTGACATTTGATGATGAGGAGGAGGAGGGGATCCTATATGAAAATGTATGCACTAGCACAGTGGTTAGTCTCATTATCTACCCAACATTCCTCTTTCATGATGAGCATTCTACACTCCTCATATAGCGACGATCTTATAGCTACTGTACTTGTGCTGCTTTTGCAAAATTGTGTTATTTGCATGCTAATTAATATTTGTTTTGCTTCTTTTTTGCTTTGTTCTGTTATTGTTTTCCTGAAGACAAATCATTCACTGATATACACATGTATAATATATGTACCATGTTTCCAAGTAGATACAAGGAAAGTACAACTAGCTACTCCATCAACTACTAGGCCTATACCTGTGCCTTTAATAGAGCTGTCTCTCACAATAAGCACAGGTGCAATTTCATCTTTTAATCATTTCACACAGACAGCATGGAGAGGAAACACTTGGTGTGGAAGCGTAGGCTACTGTAGCGTAGTGTAGATGTGTGTCTTCGGATGAAGGATGGGAGTAGCCTTCATGTCTAGGTACTGGAGGCTACCCCGCACCACCGCCTCTCCTCACATCTCCAAGTGTTTGTTGTTGCACACGCACACACTCACTCACTCACTCACACACGCGCGCACGCACGCACGCACGCACGCACGCACGCACACACGCACGCACGCACGCACGCACGCACGCACGCACACAGACACTCTCTCTTTTGCCCGTCTCTCTCTCTCTCTCTCTCTCTCTCTCTCTCTCTCTCTCTCTCTTTCTCTCTCTCTCTCTCACACACACACACACACACACACACCTCTAAGTGTTTGTTGTTTCCACAAAGCCTTGGCTGTCTATGAAACACAAAGCCTGAGGCCTGTGATTGTTCAACATTACACCCATTACATTTACTGTGACCAAGACAACAGAAGGTGTGTGTGTGTGTGTGTGTGTGTGTGTGTGTGTGTGTGTGTGTGTGTGTGTGTGTGTGTGTGTGCGTGCGTGCGTGCGTGCGTGCGTGCGTGCGTGCGTGCGTGAGTGAGTGAGTGAGTGAGTGAGTGAGTGAGTGAGTGAGTGAGTGAGTGAGAAAGAGAGAGAGCGAGAGAGCGAGAGAGAGAGAGAGAGAGAGAGAAAGAGAGAGAGAGAAAGAGACTGTGTGCACGTGTGTGCGTGC